>NC_140491.1:87269002-87529002 GCF_964271855.1 Acomys minous
TGTCAAAAAATAGTTTTTAGAAATGTGCATTTCTTATCAGGAGCAATTAAAGTCCGGGTAATGAAAGCTTAGGATATAAGGCAGAATGCTGTGAGCAGAGCCAAGTTGAAATGAAACAGCTATGACCTAAAATCCACTCTGATGAATCGCGCAAGTCAAGCACTAGATGTTCCGACTGAGTATTTGGCATGGATTCAGTAAAACAATCAGCTCTCATAAGCTACCCTATAAAAGGGCCACAATGTTAAGATAAAACCATGGAATCCTATGTCATATCTATAGCCCACTAGATTTATGAAATACATTAGCCCAAAGGTCCCCCTCGGAGCTATCCTACTTTTTTTTAAAAAGAGAGTGAGATGTAACAACATATACAACAGAATCACCGTTGTCGATGGACCAACTGAGTGCTTTTCATACAGTCACACTTTGTGCAACCGTTACTGAATCTAAATTATTTTTTTATCCTCAAAGCTCAATATCCTTTAATAGCCTCTCTCCATTCATTCTTTTCTTACCAGCCACTGGCAACTATTCATCTACATTTTGTCTCCATTGATTTATCTGTTCCAGAAATTCAACACACAAAAAAATAATTATGTAAGATATGACCTTTTATGTCTAACTTCTTGGTGTAATATTTTTAAGCTCATCCATGTTTCATTCCTTTTTATGGCTGAATAATATTCTACTGCATAATTATACCACACTTCATTCTGCTCATTCATAAATTTATGATGTAATGGCATTTGGATTACCTTCATGAGGGCACTAGCATGAGTAGCGCTGCTGGGAATTTACAATATGTGGATATTAATGTTCATTTCCCTTGGGAACACAATCATCCTGTATTGTATTTAACAAGCTAAAATCTTTCCTCTAGAAGGTGTGCCATTTACATAACACCACTTGTGTCTGAGAGTCTTAACTTCACCACACCCTCATGAGCACTTGCTCTTTTCCAGTCACTCTTGGGATATGAAATGACATCTCACTGTACTCTGGCTTTGTGTTTTCTGAGACTGGCCACCCTGAAAACTGTTTCATGTGCTTATGAGCCAATGGTTTATTCATACCTTCCCCTTTTGATTCTTTAAACGGGTTGGTTTGTCTTTATGGCCTCACTTTAAATATTTTTTATAGATTATAGACATTACTCCTTTACCAGATACACAACCTGCTGATATTTCCCTCAGCTCTGTAAGTAGTCTTAGCGCATTTCCTAGCATGGTCTTGTGGTTGTTTATTATAAAGTATTTACTGGTATCTAATCTTGTGGTTTCTAATCTGTTTGTCATCACTTGGAACATCTTTTTAAATATCTTGGGACATGTTGAGGTAGACCATAGCAAGACTTTCTCTTCTCATGTGCTAATTAGAGAAGAGTCCTAAAAATTGATTAATATCTAGAAATAAAATATAAGACAGCAATGCCCAGACTTCTATATGCTTAAAGAATTGAATAGTTCTGGTGATGTGTGTTTACTATGAGAGCCACATTAAGGACTAGTTCCAGGCTAGTTGAAACAAAATTTTATTAGTCTGGGATGATGAGAGGAAAGATTAATCTAGTTGCTAAATACATCCATGTTGAAGAGTACAGGATAAACCCACATCTTTCCTCATTAGAGATCTCAGTGTGGATAAGATGAAAAATGTCAAAGGCATCATAAAAGGAATGAAGAAGAACCTTCCAAAATGCAGGCTTGGACTTGAGCCCTTCTTGGTCTAGAATACTGCTTGGCCATCCTGTATATGAATGGGACTCTCCTCCAGTAACCACTGGGGAAATGCAAGTTAAGACACACAATGAGATATGGCCTCACATCTTAGGACAGTAACAGTCAAGAAAAAAAAAAAGGACAAGAGACAATAGATGATGTTAAGCATGTGTAGACTGTGGAATTCTCGAAAAACCTAAGTATTGTGCAGTGCTATGCAAAAAAAAAAAAAAAGGCTAGATAAGGAATCAACTAAAATGTCAGTGGAGAAATGGATAAGGAAAACATGCCAGATGGTGCACAAAAGATACCAATCCACCTTTATTTTTTTAAATTTTTTTCTCCTTTATTAATTTATTCTTGTTACATCTCAATGGTTATCCCATCCCTTGTATCCTCCCATTCTTCCCTCCCTCCCATTTTCCTCTTATTTCCCTCCCCTATGACTGTTCCTGAGGGGGATTACCTCCCCCTGTATATGTTCATAGGGTATCAAGTCTCTTCTTGGAAACCTGCTATCCTTCCTCTGAGTGCCACCAGGTCTCCCCCTCCAGGGGACATGGTCAAAGGTGAGGCACCATGGTGGGAATGCAAACTAGTGCAACCACTTTGGAAATCTATTTGGTGCTATCTCAGAAAAATGGGAATAGGGCTTCCTCAAGACCCAGCTATTCCACTCCTTGGAATATACCCAGAAGATGCTCCAGCACACAGCAAGAAAATTTGCTCAACCATGTTCATAGCAGCCTTATTCATAATACCCAGAACATGGAAACAGCCTAAGTGTCCCTCAATAGAAGAATGGATAAAGAAACTGTGGTACATATACACTATGGAATACTACTCAGCTATTAAAAACAAGGAATTCCCGAAATTTGTGGATAAACGGATTGAGCTAGAAATGATCATAATGAGTGAGTTAACCCAGAAGCAGAAAGACTCAAATGGTATATACTCACCTATATCTGCATATTAGCCCAATCCACCTTTAAAAAGTAAGAAATCTGCCAGTTACAGCAACGTGGATGAACCTGGAAAACATGCCACGTCCCAGAGCTAATCGGAGAAGGACAAAACCTGAATCTAAAATCCTAGTGAGTCAAACTGAGACAGGGAGGGAATAGAATGAATGCTCCTCCCCAGAGCTGTGAGAGAGCCAGGGGGCTGAGATGGCTTTGGATTATGGACAAAATATTTCAGCTGGATAACAGGAAATAATTAAAGTTCCTATTGTACAAAATCGCTGACTATGGGTAGTGAATCATTTAGTGTATTCTTGAAATTGCTGAGAGATTACATTTGAATATTCTCATTATTTTAAAAAAAAACCACTAAGTATATGAGGCCAAACACTCATTAATTGGTGGTATTTAGCCAGTCTGCAATGTGCACATATAATAAGACATCATATTGCAAATTATAAATATATTTACTTTTGGTCAATTAAAAAATAAGTATTCTCAGGTCGACAAACACAGCTCCGTGCTGAAATGTTTGCCCAGCATGTGTGAGGCCCTTGTTCAATCTTCAGTACTTTAAAATAAAATCAAGTACCTTCATTTTCCAATAAAGAAATGTAGCAACAATGGGCAGGCCCATAGGCCACTTATCATAAGCACTTTGTTAAAAATCTTTCCTTACACCAACACAGAAACTTACACACACATACACACACACACACACACACACACACACACACACACACACACACACCACTACTAGCCTGTGTCACTGCCCTGCAGTAAACTCACAACTTAATAAAGTTACAGGAATTTACTAATTAGGAGGTAATGTCCAAATCTTTAAAAAGCCCTCCTCGTATCAAATTCTTTGGGATCACAACAACCTTTTCATCTACTTAAGAGCTCCAAGTGTAGCCACAACCTGCAAACACATCTTACGTATCCAATGTTGCTTTAAGACTCTTTCATAAGTTCATACAATTTTCTATCAACAACGCACATGGATAAACTATGAGAAGTCGCGCTTTGCAAACAAGCATCTTTAGTCATTTAATTTATTCTTTAGGACTTTGTTATTTATTTCTAATAGTGAAAACAGCCCCCACTCCACCCCAAAGAAGGAAGAGAGACAATTAGAACAACACAAACCACTGACCAATTAGATTGAAATCGCTTCACTAAGTCTTAGGGGTCTCACCGAGTCCATACTCTTTCACATATGTCCAGTTAGATCCTGCTGCAAGTAAAGGGAAATCATACAAAAAAAAGTATGTTTGTAATAATACAGTCAATGCATTCAAAGTTCCCCCTTCTAAAGCCACTGGACACACACCTTGTGAATTAAAGCATCACGTTGGCTGAGAAGGTAGCAGAATGCTAAAACATTCAGGAAGGGATAGGAGTTTGGGGGATGTGTAGCATATGGAAAGGAGCTATGTCAGACCTTGAGGAACAAAGTGATAGGCATATCCAATCTGCTGTGAACAACAGTAGCAATGAAGCTATAAAGTGCTCAGTGGTTCCTAGACCATCCATTTTTATTCCCAAAGTAGAGGATACTTAATTCCACAATAATTCTGTGGGACAAACTCCTCTGAAACTCACTGACTTAAAGGATTTCTCTCTCTCTCTCTCTCTCCCTCTCTCTCTCTCTCTCTCTCTCTCTCTCTCTCTCTCTCTCTCTCTCTCTCTCTCAGCATTGTTGGGTTGGCTGGGAACTAGTTGGGCTGGGCTGACTTAGAGTCCTCACTACAGGTTGAGAGCTAAGCTGTCCCAGAAGTCTCTCATGTTTCCTGGATTAATAGGGTGCCTGGGGCAACTTCTTTTATGTCCACAGCACAAGCCCAAATGAGAAATACTCAACCACAGCACATTGAACTGCTCTGCTCCTATCACACCTGTTCAAGGAAGTCCTACAAACTAAAGGAAGTCAAATGGTCTGGCTTGTATCAGTGATCACAGAACACACTCTTCCTATACAAACTTACACAAATTGAGTCAATAACTAAAAAGCACAGGTGGAATGAGATGAGAAATTTGGGCTACACCATTAATCTGCCATACCAATGATGGTGGGATTGGATAATAAGATTACTCTCTTCCTGTTAGATTACTGTCTTCCTGTTGGAAGGGTTAACTGGGCCTTTCTTGGCCTTGATATTTCTTCTGGTCCTTGTTCTCTTAGACTACACAGAACTTCCCACCCCAAAGAGTAAGAGCAGCCGTTCCTGTTCATCCACTTAGGGAAAACATCTGCAGGGTTGTTTTTGTTTTTCTTTGGTTCTCATCTGGATGTTTGGCATGATGTCAAGAGTTTTACCCTGAGAAGTCTGAAGAGTAAGTGAAGTTCATGTATTACTTCCTTTCCTGTTATTATAATACATCAGCGTCTCCCTCAAATGCTTCTCCTGGGATGCAAGCTGGGAAACTTGTTGTAGGGGGAAGAAAGATAAGTCCTACCTTGTGTTCATTTACCACAGTACATCCCACACACACCTAAGGCAACAGCCCCACTTCCAGCCATTGATTTATCACATTCCAGTGACATTCTGATGTGTAGGAGACCATTAGTGGCCTTAAATTTAACAGCATCTATTTTCCAATTATTCCTGGTTAATAAAGGTCAACCATTTGTCATTCCATGAAGATACATGCTTGAATGTCAAGCATTCCATCTTGGTGTGACCATTTAGCTCTCTAGTTGTTTTTATTTAGGGAAACTTAACTTTAATGACAATGTTTGAACATTTGAAAAATGGCCACATATGCTGAATTATCTTAAGAATAATGCTAGTATTTCCTGATATTTCTCTCGGAACAGGTCCTAAAATGATATGAATCCAGAGATCAGTATTGCAAATATGGTAAAATACTAGCTGTATTGCATATGTGGACTTAGTATATGATATATATGATATATATATATATATATATATATGATGTATATGCTAATTTTACATCAGCAAAGTTCATAAAGACTTAGAAGACTGAAGTATTAGATATAGCTTGTGGCACAGGCATGTATAAAAGACCAACACCTGGCACAATAAGATATATGGAACTGACACACCAAAGAAAGGTGGAATAGCTATTGTAGAATAGAGACAGATCAAGACAAACAAGAGTAAAGCAAGAAACGGACACAGACCACGAAAGCAAGCAACTAACCAAACCACCAGGATGGCTTAGGATGCTATGCCACAAGTCAGCGCCCTCCAGCCAAGCTTCAGACACTCTGACAGCTTGAGATCAGTGGGTTGCCTTCCACTTGGTCATGGACTATTGGAAAGAAGGGGTCATATCCTTCTTCATTTTTTCCCCCAGTCTCTTGTTTCTAGAACATTGCTTGACTGGGAATAGATGCTCAATGCGTGCTTTGATGGGAAGAGAGTAAAAGAAGATATGGCAGGGCTATTGATGAGTGAAAGCTTGATATTTCAGGACACTGCCAGAAAGAGAGGTCTCCACCTGCTGGCACAGTGGAGAAGGTCACAGAGATGGATTGTCCTTCAGAAGAGGGTGACAGTTGCTTATTATCAAGAGAAGTATCCAGGTCCTCTGATTATGTCATTACCTATTTATAAATCTGAGGGGGAAAGGGGGAGAGGTTACATGGCAGGAGACTCAGGCATTAGAATGGAGTCATGGGAGCAGAGTAGAGCAAACAAGAACCCCTTGTGAGTATCCTCCATATTGAGTTAGAACTCCTTAGTAAGATCATGTGATCTGCACTGTGGAAAGGAAGGACAAGACAGGATATCTGTAAGGGCAGTCATAGGTGTTCATTCTAATGTGTTGCTGGAGTGTTGAAAAAAAAGTCTTTAAAATCCATTTAAATAATTCTTAAAACCTAGATGAATATTAAGTTCTATGCTGCATGAGTTTAGTATTAGGGAATATTCAGATGCAAGTAATTCATCAACTTAAACTATTTCTAGTCTTTACAAATCCCCAAGAACACTGAAGGTAATTTACAAATTTACTCCTTTGCCATTTAAAAATCTATTTCCCTTAAAAAAGGGGTATAATATGTACTACACAAATTTAATGACACATTAAAATTTCAAGTTGGGGAAAAGACAACAAAAATATAAACAAAGAAAAATGTAATTTTTAAAGTAGAAATAGATAAATTATAAATAATAAAACAGGAAACCAACTATTAGCCGAGTCCACTGACTAATAAAAACTGAAGTGTGTGTGGAGAGATGAAGAAAACATAAAGACACAAAATACCTTTGAATAAAGAAAATGGGAGCAAATACAAGGAAATTGTACTTTGTTGATCTTTGAGAAAATATTTGAAACCTGAGATGAAAGAAGTATATTGCCAAAATACATTCTGGAGAGCATGCAAACTTAAAATGAAAAGTTGTCAGAGGACATCAATAGCAGAAACATCAGCCAGACATTTTTGTATGCCAGTTGATAACACTTGAAAGAAACAAGAAACTCTCCTTCTTTTTAAAGTATTTCTGAGCATAGAGAAAAGGGGGACAGGCTGTATGCATGGATGGATGGATGTTTTATGAAGTCACTATTTTCAGACTCTTACAACATAACATGGCTCAATAAAATTAAATGAAATATTATCTATATTATCAGCTCAATAGTCAAATATAATGAACTACAGTTAGCTATGTAAAAATGCTATAATACAACCAACTACCTGAAATTCAAAGCAAGGACTCAGAAATGTCCAGACATGAAGATCTGTTAAAGTAACATAATGTAGTTAAGAGGAACAAGGAAAGCAGTCACTTGAGCATTTTTAATATGCCTAGAAGCCATTTGACAAAATTATTCTAAGACGGAAATAGACTGATGATTCTCTTCCATAATATGGAGCGAGAAACAAGTGAATGTTGCCTAGCAGGATAGTGTTGTCTAAACTTATGTAGGCACTGGCAACCTCCCTGGCCAGAAAAGAAGAAAAATCAGGAAGGTTAGGTAGAAAGACACTAAAGCTTCACTATTGTCAGCTTGCAATAACACCAGAATAAGTGAAAAGATCAACTTTAGCAACATCACTATTATGCATCCAGAAGGTTCCATGTAGGTTACACACAGAACTTTATTTCCCTCGTGTAACAGATAATCAGTAGGAATTGTAATGAAATATAAAAATCTCACCTAGGAATAAAACAAGCACCTAGAAACGTATGCCCTTGATCTATCTACGTGAAAAAGATAAAAGTGCTGTCTCACCTGGGACAGTGGAGTAAATGTAAACACCTGAGTATGCTCAGGTGAGACCATCAACCTCAAATAAATGGACCTGTGCTTCTGCCTTCACTAGGCCCTCCTGGACATGTGTTTCTTTATCACTTTTCTCTTTAAATTGTAATAATGCAAGCATACTTGTTGGGGGTTGGCCTAGTGCTATGTATCCAAATGCTAAATCTGCTCGCTATCCAGAATAGCACATTCTCACATAAACCATGTGATGGTGTGCAAACTTTGCTCACCAACATTCTCTGGCTAGTTAAATAAAGCTGGCTGACAGCCTGTAGCTGGGCAGAAGGGAAGTAGGCAGGGCTTAGAGCCTTGGGCTTGGGGTCAGATGAGGACCGTGGGAAGGGAGCTAGAAGTAGGAGAGGAGGCCAGAGGGAAAGAATCTCCATGAAGCAGTAAGGACCGTGGACACATGGCTATGAGTGCCGGCCGGATGGAATAGAAACAGCCCAGGCAGGTACAGTTATGGACAGTAACTTGGGATGAGTAGCTGAGAAATAGCAAAATAGCTTAGAGGGTTGCTATGTGCCCAGTTACTGTGCCTTAAGGCTTCTATAAATCACAAAAGGTCTTTATCTCAATTATTTGGGAGCCAGCTGGGGTAGAGAAACTTTCTAAAGTCTAATCCCCCTTACACAACACACACTACTGCGTGCTGTTCACATGTCGTCTGTTTGTCTCTCCCTTAAACACAAAAAGTGTAAGTTTTTGTTTTTCTCCCAGGGGCGGGTTTTGCCTCGTTAAAGACACTGTAACTCCTGTGTAACATACTTGAAGTCAATCTCCATTAATTATTTCAAAATGTCAATAGCAGGCAAAATAACCACAGTAATTCATCAAGACAAATTCAGATTTTACCAGAATGGGTGGGGATGTTCCAAATCAAAGAGGGGCGAGGCGCACTAGGTCTCCTAGTCATTAGACATATCATAGAAAATAGCAACAAACAATTGGGGAATCAATTTTTGAGAATAAATATTTCATCAGGAGTGTTAATGAATGTGGAAATTTTGACTTAACAAATGAATGGCTGAGCAAAGGATTTGGGATAATTGCCCAAGCAGAGGCACAAAGTTGGGTTTGGGGTCTATTCCTTTACTGGGGAATAAATTAGATGGTTCAAAGATTTTTTTTAACACAAAATGAGCTGCTGTTCACATGGTAGGGCGGACTAGAACTATCAATGTCTTCTTGGAGGGAAATTCTTTAGAAGAGGACACAGAAGTCAGGAGTTATAAAATTAAAAGGTAAAGGCTTTGCATAAAATAGATATTTTCATGATTAAAAACACAGCAAATGCTGTTAGAAGAAAAGCACACAGAAACATAGTATAATTGCACAGTATGTGGAAATGTAAAGTTGATACTCCCAGGTCACATTGAGTTTCAGTACATCAGCAATGAGGGTACTAGTGACCCAAGAAAAACAGGCAATAAACACAGAAAGAAAGGAAACAAAATAGCTTCCCATTGTGAAAGAAACACTCACCCTCACCTGAGGGAGAAATGGTTTCTCAAGTGTCACAATGAGGGTCTGCTTTAAGGGGCCATGGGGGGAGGTATAGGAAAAGAAATCTCAGCTGTGCTTATGGGTTTCTCCATCAGGGAAGTCTAACTGTAGCAAAAGTTTATCAATTCCTGTGAAATAGCAAACTGTGTAAACTCCTGCATTACTCTGTTTCTCTATTACCGAGATAAAGCCAACTTCCTCCTGGACTTGAGACTAGAAGGGCTTGTTGTGTCTTCTTGCTTACGGTCATCCGTCACGAAAGTGAGCCAGCCGAGGCAGGAACCTGGAGGTGGTTACTGAAGCAGACGCTGAAGAGGAACATTGCTTACTGGCTTGCTCTCATGGCTTCCTCAGCCTGCTTTTTCACACAACTCAGGACCATCTGCAGAGGCGTGGCACTGCCCACAGGAGGCTGTGTCTTTGCACACCTGTCAGTAGTAATAATCAAGAACCCTGTGGACCTGCCTGCCTTCTTGCAAATTTCCCTCCGCGTTGGTAGCATAGAGGGCTGGGCTGCCAAAAAGAGTGGATGGGGATTTTTGATTGGTTGCTTTACTGTACTGTTTTTGTCTGGGTGTCTGTTTTGCTTGTTTTTCCTGGGTTTGATCCTTGTGAGGGAAGGTCTCATTCTGTAGGCTAGCCTGCATTAGGACTCACTATGTAGCTCAGGCTGGCCATGAACTTGCAGTAGTTTCCCTTGCCTGCTGTGAGCACAGGTGTGACCTACCACACCTGGTTTATTTTCAGCTTTGCTTCTATTTCTGTTTGTATGTATTGCACTTTAGGCAGAAATTTTGAAAGACAATCTCTTGTTTTGTTTGTTTATTTTTTTTTTAAATAAGAAGATTTATCTCCACGCAGTATATTTTGAAATTTTAACTCAATAGACTTTGGAAACTTGTTAAAAAATATCATAATTTGTATAATAAGCTATAACTTAGGCAGAAGAGGAAAGAAATACCGAAAGACAGATAGCCTTAGGGAGAAATCTAACACAGCTAAATCCAAAAACTTTGCCCGTACTACAACCCTTGACTAGTTTCCAAAGCCAAAAAGACTCTGAAGAGTCAACATCCTGGCATTCCTGGGATTCGGTCATCTAACAACTAGAAGGCCATTTTGCCACCTCAGCATGCACACGATTCCTGATTCTGCTGTTAGGCTGGGAGAAACAAGTCATAGTCTATTGCCTGCCTTCCCGGCTACAGTGTCTGCACGGCCATGTTCAGACACATTCTGCCGTGCATCCTGTGCCTTCTCGGTCCCATTAACCACCTTCATATAAACCCATCACCGGGGAAGTGGTTTTAAGCACTTCAGGCCTGTGGGCCAATCAGAGCCATCTGTCTAATCTAGCCCAACACTACACACATGTCTCTGCACGGTGCTTGTCACTGCAGATGGAGCAGATGTGATGGTATTGATGCCAATTTAAATTGTTTCTGAACATTTTCACTTCCAGAGCTACAAGAGCCAGCTCCACCCTAGGCGTTGGCATTGGGTGGCTCCCAAAGCTTCCATTTTCATTACCATGTTGTTAATAGAATGGTCCAGTTGTCTCTGATATTAAAAAATGTATACGAGCTGAGAGCAAGGTACCATTGGAATAGAAATTGTGGGACCTTCACAATACTAATTCTGAGCAAGGCATGGTGGTGTGTGCAAATGATTTCAGATTTGGAAGGCAGAGACATAAGGAATGCCGCAAGTTCAAGGCCATTCCAGGCCACACAATGGTCTATAGGAAAGCCAGAATGACAGAACAAGACTCTGTCTCAATGAAGGGGAATCCACTAGTTTGTTGTGTCACCAGAGGCTTCTTATTGTAGTTTACACGTTTTCTATTAGTAATAAATCCTTTCTATGAAATGTAATTTTAGGTAGAGTCTCAACATTCAGAAGAGAGAGTCAGGAGTGCAGTGAAAGAGGTAGGTAGGGCCAACTTGTGACCTATTAAACCTGGCCTTCATCTCTGTGATAAACTTTGAATTCCAGTTACAAGACCCATGGGACCACGGGAGTCAATTTGCACATCAGTAGTTTAAGTGGCACCCAGCATTACTTTCTTGTTTTTGCTTTCTCTGCTCCCTACAACAGCCCTATCCTCTTCAATCCCCAAATCATAATATATATATATATATATATATATATATATATATATATATATATATATATATATCCTTGATATTTTGTCCTTGATATTAGGAGAGTCATATTGTTCATACTGTGGAACAAGGCATTATCCTTGACCACGCGAGTTAGTCTTTATAAAGTATACATGGTATTAAAGTATACAGTATATTTTCTAATACCTTAAACAAGATGCTAAGTGGATTTTTAAAACTTAAACCCATTATATAAGCTACGATACTAGACGGTAAGCACTCCAGAGTTGATAGCTTATTTAGTATAGTAATGACCTTAAGAAAAAAGAAAGAAAAAAGAAAGAAAAATAAATAACAGGTGCTTAAAAAGATATCAGAATGAATGACACTCAATTTTCAGAGATGTGTATAAAAACTATCTTAGAATAATGCCTTCCACAGCAGAAGCATCAAATAATTCAGAGAGAATTGACAAGTTGCTAACTATCCAACTGTGTTGGCTAATTTTCATTGTCAAAGTTAGAATACACAGAGAAACACTCTTTTGGATGTGTCTGCTCGGGTGTTTCCAGGACGGGCTAACTGAGCAGGCCTACCTACCTGAATGTGCGTGGTCCTACACCAGGCTGAGATTCCCCTGCAGAGTCTAAAGGAGAATTGAGCTCCAGAATTCATCAGTCTCAGTTTCCTGGCTGCAGATGCAAAGTGACCGGCTGCCTCCAGCTTCTGATTACTCACTATGATGAACTGTACCCTCGAACTGTGAGCTAAAATATGGCCTTCTTTACGGACGTGAATTTTGTCACAGCAGTGAGGTCACTATCCAAGTCCATCCTCCCTGTGCTGGGGCTATTTCCAGGGTGATCAATGTGACTTCTCCATCCTTCAGGGCCTTCATCAAATAGAGTGGTACTGCATCTTAAGCCTGTCTCTTTCTAGTAGAAAACAAACAGTTGAGCTGTTTTCACTGCAGAGCCTTGTCCTGTGGCTCCCTTCTCTGTCAGTTGAATGATGTCAACCTCTATGAAGCTAGAGGTATGAGATGAAAAAGACAGTAATGTACAAATAGGGAGGCAGTGTAGAAGAGGCCATTTGGTTTTTTTTTTTTCATGCATTTGTGGTTGGCAGAACTGAGTCCACTAAACATATATGTATCATATCTATCAGAAAGGGATTGCTGGACACCTGCCTGGTTTTATGACTAGGGGAGTACGACAGAGTCTTGGGCATTTGTGTTGCCCCACTGTCATAAGTTCAGTCTATACTTAGGAGCTTCTTTGAATGAAGTAGGCTCTGCCCTACGCAGCCCTGCCTGACCTTCAATGCTCTTGTATTGCTGCCCTTGCCCTTTCCTTGACCTGGCATGCAAGCACCTAGAGATCTGTTCAGTGTTGTGAGGTGAGTGACAGGGCTGCTCATGCTGCAGGTAGAAGTCAATCATGGTGGCTTTGGAACATCCACCTATGCTCAGCCTGCTCCTCATCCATTGCCAGACTTCAGCTGTAGTAGTGCAGCTATTTGGGGGGGGGGAGGGGAGGAAACTGTCCGAATTACAGGAGTATGTGTAGTTTGTGTATGCTGTTCTTTGTAATGGTTAACACATATGAATTGTAGGGATGGGGTAAAATGAGATGCTAGGATACATGGACACACTGTAGAACGGCTAAATGGGATCAATATATTTATTACCTCACATGCTTATCGCCTCTCATTTTTGTGGCGAGAACATTTCACATCTACTCTTTTTGCAACATGCAAGCAGAAAAGCACATTACTGTGAGCCCCATTCACAGCGTTGCATGAGTCTTTACAACATATAGGACCTATGTAATTGAGGTGTATCCTGTGTCAACATCTCTCCTAGCTCCCTGCTTCCCTCGGCGCCTCACAAATGCCACATTAAACTCCCCCCTTTTATGATCCTAATGTGAGACCATGCAATATCTGCCCGCCAGTGCCAGGTTATCATGTTACAGTATTTCTTTCCTTAATGACATTATATTACATGTATTCTTTTCCATTTGAAGGTTCTCTGAAAATGACAGACATTCAGCAGAGAAGATAGTGTGGTGGCAGGGTAGGTGAGAAAGATGTGGTTTGTCTTTGCGTTTTCTCAAGTTAGCACATGATCCATAGGAAGTGAAGGAGCACTTGTAGCCCCCAAAGAGATTACTGCAGCCTATTTTTGAGGAAATTCCAACTGTCCACAATGGTAATGGAACTTCCAGTCTCCGGCGATGACGTGCAGAAGAGGATTCTTGTTCTGCGTGTATTTACCAATATTTGTCCTCTCTTACTCTTTTAATAGTCACCATAACAAGGGTGATAGGAGCTTTAATTGCGACTTTAATTTGCTTTTCCCTTGCGGTTAGTGATGACAAGTAATCTGTACATCTTCCTTACATGAGAAATGTGTTTTCAGGTCCTTTGTCTGATAATGAACAGTGTTTCTTTTTAAATCTATTCTTCTCTCATCTGCTCCATCCAGACCATAGTTTCCCTTCTCTCCAGTCCTTCCGGTCCCTTTCCCCCCACAACTTACCCTTTCCCCCAGGTCCACTCTTTCTGTTTCCCTTCAGAAAAGTGCAAGCTTTCCAGAGATATCAACGAAACAAGGCATAACAAGGATGAGGCAGCATCAAGCTACACAGCCATAGCATATGTGTAGAGGACCTAGCTCAGACCCAGGCATGCCCCTTGCTTGCTGGCTCAGTTTCTACGGACCCTTATATGCCCTGCCTAGTTGACTCTGTGGGTCATGTTCTTCTGGCTCTTACAATCCTCTGTCCCCCTCTTCCACAGAATTCTCCGAGCTCCACTTAATGTTTGGCTGTGGATCTCCACATTTATTTCTCTCTGTGGCTGGATGAAGCCTCTTTAATGATGATTCTGCTAGGCTCCTCTCTGCAAGTACATCAGAGTATCATTAGGAATTGTTTCATTGTTTTTTTTGTTTTTTGTTTGTTTTTATTTGTTTGTTTTGTTTTGGCTGTAGTGTTTGGTTCTCTCCTAGGTCTCTGGGCTATCCAGCCTCTGGTGCTTGTCCCTCCAAGTCACCCCCACAATTACTGTGCCCCCTTTACTCCAGTGTATCTTACAGGCAGGACAAGTTGTAGGTTGAAGGTTTTGTGACTTGAGTTGAAATCCTAGTCCACCTACCGGAAGCTTTGATTGATTACAGGAGATGGCCGGTTCAGGCTTCATATCCCCCATTATCGGGAGTCTTTGTCAGGGTCACCCTTGTAGATTCCATGGAGTTTCCATTGCACTAGTTTTCTACCTTGCCCACTAAATGCCCCAGCTTCAGTTGTCTTTCCCAGAATTCTATCACTCCACATCCCCACAAACCTGGTCCCTCCTGTACCCATCCCCACCTGTTCACAATTTACCACAAAATCTATTTTATTTCCCCTTCCCAGGGAGATCCTTGCCCCCAACACCCCCAGCCTCCCATTTTACAGTCTTCTGGGTTTTGGGGTTGTAGTGTGATTATCTTTTACAGGTAATGTCCACTTAAAAGAGAATACACACCATGTTTCTTTTCCTGGGTCTGGGTTACCTTGCCCATGATGAACATAGTGGAGCGTGTATCCTTGTGGTAGGATGGAGCATTCTTTGGGTATATGCCCAGGAGTGATATGGCTGGGTCTTGAGATAGTTTGATACCCAATTTTCTGAGAAATTGCCATACTGATTTCCAAAGTGGCTGTTCAAGTTTGCACTCCGGCCAACAATGGAATGAGTATGAACTTTGCTCTACATCTTCGCTAGCATGCTTTGTTATTTTTTTTTTAAGCTATTCTGAAAAATGTAAGTTGGGATCTCAAAGTCCTTTGGATTTGCATTTCCACAATGGCTAAGGATGTTGAAAATTTTTTTGAAGGTTTATTTATTCATTACATATACAATATTTGGCCTGCATGTGAACCAACAGGCCAGAAGAGGGCATCAGATCTCATTATAGATGGTTGTAAGCCACCATGTGGTTGCTGGGAATTGAACTCAGCACCTTTTAAAATACAGCCAGTGCTCTTAACCTCTGAGCCACCTCTCCAGCCTATGTTGAACAATTTTTAAATGTTTCTTGGCCATTTTGAGATTTCTCTGTTGAAAATTCTCTGTTTAATTCTGTACCCCATTTTTTAATTTAATTACTTAGTTTATTGATGTTTAGTTTATGGAGTTTTTTTAATATATTTTGGATATTAGCCCTTGGTCAAATGTGAAGTTGGTGAAAATCTTCTCATTCTGTAGGCTGTTGTTTTGTCCTGTTGACAATGTCCTTTACCTTACAAAAGCTTTTCAGTTTCATGCAGTTCTATTTTAGTTGTCAATCTTAATGACTGTGCTACCGGTGTTCTGTTCAGGAAGTAATCTCCTGGGCCAGTGCTTTCAACCCTATTCCCTATGTCCTCTTCTACCATGTTTAGTGTATCTGGTTTTATGTTGTGGGATTTGATCCACTTGGACTTGTGTTTTGTGCAAGGTGATAGAAATGGATCTATTTGCATTCTTCTACATGCTGACATCCAGTTAGACCAGCACCATTTGTTGAAGATGCTTTCTTCTTTCCCTTGTATATTTTTTATGTCTTTATCAAAAAAATCAGGTGTACATAGGTGTGTGGATTTTCATGCAAATCTTCATGTCAATTCTGTTGATCACCTTGCCTATTTTTATGCAAATACCATGCTAGTTTTATTACCGCAGCTCTGTGGTAGAGTTTGAGATCCAGGGATGAAGATTCCTCTGGAAGATCTCTTATTGTATGGGATTACTGTAGCTATCCTGGGTTTTTAATTTTTCCATATGAAGTTAGGGTTGCTCTTTCAAGGTCTATGAAGAATTGTGTTGGAATTTTGACTGGAATTGCATTGAATCTGTAGATTGCTTTGGTAAGATGACCATTTTTACTGTGTTAATTCTACTTATCCATGAGCATGGGAGATCTTTTCATCTTCTGATATCTTCGTCAATTTCTTTCTCCAGAGACTTGAAGTTCTCAATTTCTTTACTCAAAGACTTGAAGTTCTTGTCATAGAGGTCTTTCACTTGCTTTGTTAGTCTTACACCGATATATTTTAAGCTATTTGTGGCTATTGTGAAGGATATTGTTTCTCTAATTTCTTTCTTATTTGTTTATTTGTATAATGGAGAGCTACTGATTTCTTTAAAGATAATCTTATATTCAGCCACTTCAGTGAAGGTGTTTATCAGCTGTAGGAATTTCATGGCTGAATTTTGGAGTCACTTATTTATACTATCATATCATCTGTAAATAATAATACTTTGATTTATTCCTTTCCAAATTTGTATCCCCTTAATCTCCTTCAGCTGTCTTATTGCTCTAGCTAGAATTTCAAGTATATTGAATAGATAATGGAGAGAGTGGACAGACTTGACTTGTTTCTGATTTTAGTGGAAATGCTTTGAGTTTCTTTCTATTTAAATTGATGTTGGCTATGAGCCTGGTGTATATTGCCTTTATTATGTTTAGGTATGTCCCTTATACCTCTGATCTCTCCAAGACTTTTCCAATGAAGTTGATTTTTGTCAAAGGGGTTTTTAGCATCTAATGAGATGATAATGTGCGTTTGTTTTGTTTTTCTTTCAGTTTATATGGTGGATTACACTCACAGATTTTCATATATTTAACCATCCATGAATCTCTGAGATGAAGCCTACTTATCATGGTGGATGATATATTTGATGTATTCTTGGATTTTGTTTGTATGTATTTATTGATTATTTTTGCCTCAATGTTCATGTGGGAAATTGGTTTGTAATTCTAGCTCTTTGTTTAATCTTTTAGTGGTTTAGGTATCAAAGTGATGTTGGCTTCATAAAATGAATTTGGCAATGTTCCTTCTGTTTCAAGTTTGTAGAATAATTTAAGGAGTATTGGTATTAGCTCTTCTTTGAAAGTCCTGTAGAATTCTGTGCTAAAACCATCTGGGCCAGAGCTTTTTTTTTTTGGTTGGAGACTTTTACTGACTGCTTCTATTTCATTAGGGATTATAAATATATTTAACTGTTTTTATATGATCTTGATTTAACTTTGGTAAGTGGTATTGTGAGGCCTCTGTAACCCCATTTCTGAAAAGGAAACGCCATTTTAAGGGAAGTATCCTGGGCATGAACTCCAGTTTCAGAAAGCCCACAAGAATATGCTTCGATCATCTCACCTCTGATAATGTTTTACCATCATTCCTAGCAATGGACAGTGAATCAGGGATGCCAGGACATCTGGCCTGAAAAAGATAGGGTTCCTTAGCTATCAGTTTGAAGAACACCTAATTCCTGACCAGAGACATGTAGCCTCAAGAACACCTACCAGTTTGGACCAGTTTGAACCAGTTCAGAGAGCCCCTAGCCCTGGACAAGGGCCCGAACCAATCCCAGATGTACCTGTGCCAATAGAAGTAAACATTACCTAATCCACCTTGGAACTCCCCCTTTCTGGCCTTTAAAAGAGGCCTGCACGTTCCCCTTGGGGTCATCACCATTTTGTTTGAGAAGTCAACCCCAGCATCCTGGAATAAAGACTCTTTGCTTTTACATACGCCTTCAGATTCCTGGTGGGTTTTGAGGTCCTTACAATTTGGCCATAACAGTACCTATAAATGAAAGTATCCATTTATTTTAGATTTTCCAATTTTTTGGAGTACAGGCTTTTGAAGTATGATCTAATGATTCTTTTGATTTCCCCTCTCTGTTGTTATATACTCCCTTTTGTCCCTGATTTTGTTCATTTGGATATTTTCTCTGTGTCTTTTTGTTAGTTTGGCTAAGGGTTTGTCTAATTTGTTGATTTTCTTGAAGAACCAACCCCTTGTTTCATTGACTCTTTGTATTGCTCCTTTTGTTTTTATTTAGTTGATTTCAGCCCTAAATTTGATTATTTCCTGCCAACTACTCCTCTTCGGTGTATTTACTTTTTTTTGCTCTAGAGTTTTCAGGTGTGCCTTTAAATTGCTAGTATGAGATCTCACTAATTTCTTTACAAAGGCACTTAGTTCTATCAACTTTCCTGTTAGCACTGCTTTCTTCGTATTCCATGACTTTGGGCATGCTGTGTATCCATTTTCCTTGAATTTTAGGAAGTCTTTAGTTTCCTTCTTTATTTCTGCTTTGACCAGTAGTCATTCAGTAGAGAGTTTTCAGTTTTCCTGAGTTTGTAGGCTTTCTGTTGTTTCTGTTGTTGAAGTCCAGTTTTAAACTACAGTGATATGATAGAATACAGGGGGGTTATTTCAAAAATCTTTGTATCTGTTAAGACTTGTTTGTGACCAAGTACAAGGTCAGTTTTAGAGAACTTTCTGTGACGTATTGAAAGAAGGTATATTCTTCTGTGCTTGGGTGAAATCTTCTGTAAAAATCTGTTCGGTCCATTTGATTCAACATATCTGTTAGCTCCATCATTTCTCTGTTTAGTTTTTGTCTGGATGACCTGTCCATCGGTGTGAGTGTAGTATTAAAGTCTCAATGCATGATTAAAGCTTTAATAATATTTCTTTTACAAATGTGTGTACCCTTGCATTTGGGGCATAGATGTTGAGAATTTAAACATTATCTTGTGAATTTTTTCTTTGATGAATATGAAGTGTCTTTCCTCATCCCTTTTAATTAATTTTGGTTTGAAGTCTATTTTGTTAGATATGAGAATAGGTATACCAGCTTGTTTCTTGGGTCCATTTGCTTAGAAAATCTTTTTCCAATCCTTTAATCTTATGTAATATCTATTTTTGACTTGAGGTGTGTTTCTTTATCCAGCAGAAGGATGCATCCTGTTTTCACATCCATTCTGTTAGCATGTGTATTTTTATTGGCGAATTCAGTATATTGATATTGAGAGATATTAATGATCAATGACTGTTAATTTCTGTTATATTGTTGTTGTTGTTGTTGCTGTCATCATTGTTGTTTTTGGTGGTAGTGTGTGTATGTGTGTGCTTCCATTCTTTTGTTTTTGCTGATGTGAATTTATTTATTTTCTGTGTTTTTATAGGTTTGGTTAACCTCTGTGGATTGGAGTTTTCCATCTAGTACCTTCTGTAGGGCTTGATTTGTGGGTAAATATTGTCTAAGTTTGACTTTGTCACGAGCTATCTTGTTTTTGTTTTTGTTTTTGTTTTTTTTTCACTTCTGGGGATTAAAAATTTAGGTATAGTAATATGGGCTTGTCTTTTATAGTCTGCAGCTCATCTGTCCAGGCTTTTCTGACTTTTAGATTCTTCATTGAGAATTTGGGTATAATTCTAGTAGATCTACTTTGAAATATTACTTCTTCTTTGTCCCTTGCAACTTTTAATGTTCTTTCTTTGCTCTGTATGTTTAGTGTTTTGATTATTACATGATGATTTTCTCTCTTTTCTCATATAATCTATTTGGTGTTCTGTAAGCTTCTTGTACCTTTATAGGCATGTCCTTTAGGTTAGGAAATTTTTCTTCTATGATTTTGTTAAAAATATTTTCTGGGCCTTTGAGCTAGGATTCTTTTTTTTTTTTTTTTTACCTTTTTTCTTTTTTAATTAAATATTTTTACCTATACATTTATATTATTACACATATATACAAAAATAAACCACCTTCAGCAAGAAGAACCATGAAACAATCAAGAATTATATAAATGTTATATTCATAGTTTTTTGACAGCATTGAAGAAAACATCTTTCCTATCTTGGTGAGTCTAAAATTCTGAATGTAAATCAATACCTATTATATCTAGTCATTATCAACTTAAAACATCTATCTAGACCTAAAAACATCTTAACCCATAAACAACTAAACAATTGTAAAACTAAACTATCTTGAGAAGGAATAGAATTAATTACCTGAGTATAAAGGGAGTACAGGTTAGTAGCTTCCCAAATGAGAAGGTGCTAGGGTTCTTCTCCTTCTTCTATTTCTATTATTATGAGTTTTCTCTTTTCATAATGTCCCAGATTTACTAGATTCTTTTTTTGTCAGGAACTTTTTAGATTTACTGTTTGACTGATGTATCAATCTCTTCTATCTATACCTTATATCTCTTCTATTTCCTGCATTCTGATGATGCTTGCTTCTGTAATTCTTGTTCACTTACCTATATTTTCCATTTCCAGAATTCTCTTGGTTTTTGTTTTCTCTATTCCCATTTTCAGCTCTTAAAAAAGTTTTATTGGTGTCTTTTATCTGTTTGTTTATGTTTTCCTGGCTTTCTTTGAGGGATTTATTCATTTACTCTTTTAGGACCTTGATCATCTTCTTTAAGTTGGTTCTAAACTCAGTTTTCTTGTGCTTCACCTGTGTCGGAATATTTAGGGCTTGGTACAGTGGGATATCTAGATTCTGGTGGGTACCATATTGCCCTGGCTGTTTTTGATTGTGTTCTTCTTATACTGGTACCCAGGCATCTAGGTTTGGGATGCTTATAGGTCTAGGTATTGATTTCTGAGTTTGTCATTATTGGATGGGTGGAATTTTTCCAGGTTTTTCTGTTTCCTCATTGGTCTTCTGGTCTAGTGGCCTAGAATTGTGGTGGCTTAGTATGAACTCTGATGCAGGAGGGAGTCTCCATCTAAGTTGGGGCTGCACTTCTGGCAGTAGCTCAGCCTTTGGTCCAGGGTGGACATGGGGTGTATGTGGTGGTGGGGTCTCTGCCCAAGTTGAAGTGATAAAGAGGGGATGGTGTGAGGAGAGCACTGAGAGAGCGGAAGGGGTCCATAAGTGGGCCACCTGTAGGGATTGTGGCACTTGGTATGTCCTCTGCTTCAGCACTCAGTCTGCTGAGCTTGCCTATCTATTTTTCTGGCTGGCATGGCCTGCACGTGTTCTTCTGACTGTTGTGGCCTGTACCTGCAATAGTTTCTTGGGTTTTTGTTTTGTTTTGTTTTGTTTTGTTTTGTTTTGTTTTGTTTTTCTTGCTATTGAGTTGTGTCTGTTCCTTACATATTTTGTATGTTGATGTTTCAACAGATGAAAAATTCCTCAATGTTTTCTGCCATTCTTGAAAATCCATGGTGTGTGTGTGTGTGTGTGTGTGTGTGTGTGTGTGTGTGTGTGTGTGTGTACGTGCAAACACATGCCACAGCACACCTGTGAAAGTCACATATATAAAGAGCCTCAAGTTCCTTCTTGTTGTGACAGAGTCCATTGTTGACTGTTCCACGTGCCAGCCTCCATGAACCATGTCAGCTTCCAGGGAGTTCTCTGTTATAGCCTCCCTCCTGCTCTAGGGTGATAGGATTACAGATGCATGGTTCTATGTCTGGCTCTATTTCAGTTCTAAGGATCTAAACTTGGTCCTGATGACCCATCTACTCAGCCTTTTCGGCCATTCTTCAAGTTCTTTCTTCTTTCTACTATTTCCTATGTTGGGTATAATGGTTTAACGCTGAAATCTGATTTACTTGCCTTTCCTTTTGTCTTCAGTGCTTCTGGGGTCAATCTTCTTGAAAAGACCAATCTCACAAATCTGTTTTTGAAGAGCAAGAGAGTATACACCTACTCAAGAGGCTGATGCAGGAGAATTGCCATGAATTTGAGGCCATCTTTGCCCACATTGCTAATATAAGCAAACCTAGGTAGCAGAGGATGAGACCCTATTTTTTTTAAAGTTATGAATACTTTTGTTGTATGAGTCTCTGATATTTAGTCCATTTACCCACTGTGAGGTATTTCAGGGACCCTGTGTACACACTAATGAGATAATGTTGCAACTTTATTTTTCTGTGTGTGGGTAGCCTGTTCTCTCAGAATCACTCATTAAAAAGATTGCTCCTAGTGTGTATTCTTGGTACTCTGATGAAGTTCAGGTGCCTGTGATTGTGTGGAAATTTCTCTGTTCCTTTCATCTACATGCTGTATTTCTTTGTTAATAATAATTATATCATGATTGTTTCCCTCAGCACTTGTGGTCTTTTCCCCTTAGATTTTTTTCTCACTACTGTGCTCATGGTTTCTGTAGCATTATTCCAGACTCCCACCCATGTTCCTTCTCTCCTTCTATATGCTTGTATGACATAATTGTGACTGTGCATAGTTAAAAACAAATAGTCCCTTAGGTGCAGCTTGAAGTGATTGTTAAAAAGCACAGGTAGCCTGTTTTGATATGTGTGCTTTATCTATCTGAATAGCCATTTGTTTCCTCCTGATTCCTTACTTGCAGTACTTTCTGGCTGAGTGAAATGATCAGAGACCCAAGTTATTAGTTAACAAAGTCTATTGGAATGATCTCAGACCTATACACCATTTCTAAGTGATATTAGAACTGAAAAGTATGTCACCTATAATATTCTGTTAACATTGTAGTTTTATATTGTCACTTCACTTTTCGATATGTATCCAGCATGCATACATACACAAATTAGTTCCAAGTTAATTTATTTCTATCTCAGTACATAAAAATGTAAAGGGCTGTTGAATAATAAATAATGAGAATATTGGGAGAAAACTTCCAATACGGAATTCCAAATAGTAGTTCATAGTAAAGAAGTACATTTCTTTGGAAGATGAACATTTAACTACTTCCTCTAAAATGCTTCACAAGAGAGGAATCAAGACAAAAACTAATACTGAAAATTTTTACTTCAAATGGATTTTATCTTTGGTTCAGTCTCTAGTAGTTCAAATTAAGCAAAGACTAAATTACAAATGTTGATTTTGGTGCTGGCTGCATTTCCAGGGTCTTTGAAATGTTTAGAAAATAGTCTGCACATTTCATTTCCTTTTTGTTTGGACAGCACATTGTTGCCAGCTTCTCTTTGATTCAGACATCTGGAATCACTAACCACACAGCTGGGAAGAACTGCCGGTGATATTTTGTTTTCTTGACTAAGGTTCAGAACCTTGACCTCCATGGAGGGCAATTATCTGGGCAAGCTAATGATGAGAAGTGACAAGGCAGGGCCTCAAGCATCAGAGTTTGTGAGTTGTGGGGCTGGTGTAGGGCTGTGTGACACTGAGTTCCAAAGGATGTTGTGAGGCTCACACTGTTCACCAATCTTCCTGAGTCCCTCACTGCTCACACATGCCTAATGCTGCTGAGAGAGATGAACCCAGACTATTCCCTGTCCAGCCTTTTACCCCATGACACATATAGGACACTCAAATCAACAAAAGTGTCAGGAAAATATCATCATGTACCTGGAGGAAATGGCAGTAAGGAAGGGGAGAGTGAAAATTAAACACTGAAAAGGAGTCTAAGAAAACAAGGGAAGTAAAACGATGGAAATTTTGTTTTACTATCTCGAAGCTTCCTGGAAACATAAGTAATGTTCTGAGGAATACAGACTCAATGATCTTCCCTACGCTATTATTTACCCACACAGAAGAGTGACTAGGTACCAAGACTGATACATGAAAATGGACAATGCTCACCAAACATCCATTGTGGTAAAATGGTAGAGTGGGACATTCAGGGTACCAAAGCTAGAGTGAGGTTACACGCTACACGTAGCATGGATGAACCTCACACAAATAACGCAAAGGCAAGAAAGTCAGGCACAAAGACTGTGGCTTGTATGTCTTCATTCACATGAGGCTCAGGAGACTTGACTAAATACTTGAAAGGATAAGTCAGACATCATTAACCTGGAGTGAGAGCATTAACAGCAAGGACCACAGGGAGCTTCTGGGATCCTAGCAACATTATCCATCCTTATCTCAATGTCCACACAGGAAGGATATATACTTACATTAAAATCCTTCAATGTGCAAACACAACTGTGTTTCTTTTACTATAAGTCAAATATCAATCACAATGAAAAATTATAGGGAAAACTTAATAATAATAATAATAATAATAATAATAATAATAATAATAATAATAATAATCAATAATCAAAGTATGAAATTGTTATCAGAATCAATGATATAGGAAGAAACTATTATCATATTTGAAGAAATTTCCTCTCTTGGAAGAATTCGTGTATGTATGTATGTGTGTATGCATATTCTACAACCAAGCACTAAATGAATGAAGTCTCTTGAAGCAAGCAACATGGAAATCCCTATTTGAATAGTACCGACATTGATTCCTTTTTTAAAAATTCTCTCTGACGCCTGAATGCCGTTTTTTTTCTTTTCTTTTATTAATTTATTCAGATTACAACTCAATTGTTATCCCAGCACTTGTATCCTTCCTCCCTCTCTCCCGCTTTTACCCTGTACCTCTCCCCTAGGTTTGTGACTGAGGGGACCTCCTTCCCCACTATATGGTCATAGGCTATCAAGTCTCATTTTGGTAGCCTGCTTATTTTTTTTTTTTTTTACTTTTTAAAATTATTCATTCATATTACATTTCAATAGTTATCCCTTCTCTTGTATCCTCCCATTTTCCCCTACTCCCCTCCCCTATGACTGTGATGGACGGGGAACTCCTCTCCCCCTGTATATGCTCATAGGGTATCAAGTCTCTTCTTGGTAACCTGCTATCCTTCCTCTGAGTGCCACCAGGCCTCCCCATCAAGGGGACGTGGTCAAATATGGGGCACCAGAGTTTGTGTGAAAGTCATTCCCCACTCTCCACTCAACTGTGGAGAATGTCCTGTCCATTGGCTAGATCTGGGTAGGGGTTTGAAGTTTACTGCACATATTGTCCTTGGCTGGTGCCATAGTTTGAGCAGGACCCCTGGACCCAGATCTGCCCATCATAATGATCTTCTTGTAGATTTCTAGGACCCTCTGGGTCCTTCTATTTCCCTATTCTCCCATACTTCTCTCACCTAGAGTCCCAGCAGGGTGTCCTCCCCTGTATCCCACTTTCATGATAAGGAAAGATTTTCATGGGACATGCTCCTTGGGCTAGTGTTCAGATATAAGTGAGTATATACAATTTGAGTCTTTCTACTTCTGGGTTAACTGACTCGTTATGATCATTTCTAGTTCAATCCATTTGTCCACAAAATTTGAGAATTCCTTGTTTTTTTTTATAGCTGAGTAGTATTCCATAGTGTAAATGTACCACAATTTCTTTATCCAATCTTCTACTGAGGAACACTTAGGCTGTTTCCAGGTTCTGGCTATTATGAATAAGGCTGCTATGAACATGGTTGTACATATGTCCCTGTTGTGTGCTGGAGCTTCTGCTGGGTATATTCCAAGGGATGGAATAGCCAGGTCTTGAGGAAGCCCTATCCCAGTTTTCTGAGATAGTGCCAGCTAGATTTCCAAAGTGGTTGTACTAGTTTGCATTCCCACCAGCAATGAAGGAGTGTTCCTCTTTCTCCACATCCTCCCTAGCATGTGGTGTCACCTGAATTTTTAATCTTTCTTTGAGTGAATTCAGGCCTTCCCACCAAGAGAAGGTGGTCAGATATGGGGCCCCAGAGTTCATGTCAGAGTCAATCCCCACTCCCCATATAACTGTGGAGAATGTCCTGTCCATTGGGATCAGAGTAGGGGTTTGATGTTTACTACTTGTATTGTCCTTGGTTAGTGCAGTAGTTTGAGCAGAGCCCCCTGGGCCCCGATCCACCTGTCACGATGTTCTTCTTGTAGGTTTCTAGGACTCTCTGGGTCCTTCTATTTCCCCATCTCCTATATTTGTCTTACCTAGAGTCCCAGTGGGATGTCCTCACATCTGTCCCAATCTCCTTGTAAGTGAAGGCTTTCATGGGACATACCTTTTGGGCTAGTGCCCAATTATAAATGATTCTTTCATGTGGCCCTCCTCTTTAGAAACAGACTTTTCCAGATCAAAGGGTAATTTTACTGTAAGTATATATGTGAGTCAAATATTTATTCTTTGGAGGTATCCTAAGTTTTAACTTGAAATTGTTCTGGCATGCACAGAGGATTTGCAGCATGGCCAATAACATTTTTATTCTTGTTCAATAGTCAGATAGAACTGATCACAAAATAATGAGAATAATGATGTCTCACTACAAAAGTATTCTGAAGACTAATTTTAAGGAGGAGTTACTAAGCTCTGCAGTTCTCCTCTAACCTTGTGTTAAAATGTTTATGGCTCCCCACAGCTTGACAGATTTGTGTAGGCAAGAAGACTTTGGCTCTAAAAGACAAAAAAAAAAAAAAAAAAAAAAAAAAAAAAATCAAGATCCAAAAACTAAGCAACTTTATATTCATTCCAGAAATCCCAATGTGAACTCAGCAATGGCTCAGCTTGTTCTCAGGAATTTTCAGCACCTCAATTATTGTGGATTAGGAACGCCATCTCAAGAACTTCAACCCTGGTCTAAAATCAGCTTCGTCTCTCTTTGGAGGAGACCATCTTCCTTCTTTGTCACAGGGAGCCTATCAGAGATGGCCACTAAGACACAGTGAAAAGTCTCCCCCCTGGAAGGATTGCCTTGCCAGGTCACAGGAGAAGAGGACTTGCTCAGTCCCGCTACAACTTGATGAGCTTGCATGGGTGGGTAGTGAGGGCTCCTCTTTTTTTGAGGAATAGGGGAGGGGGGACGGGACTGAGATGAGAAGAGGGAGGGCACTACAACAGGGATGTAGAGTGAATAAATTAATTAACAAAAAAGAAAACTTTTTTGACAGAAAATTATTTTTTATTCGATTTTAATGCACATACCAAAAAGAAACCTTATCAAATATGAATTTCCTATAAAATTTAGTTAAAAAAAAGAAAGAAAATAAAAAATAAAAAGCTACAAGGGAAAAGGGCCAAATAACATTTAATGGCAAACCTATCAGAATTACACCTGACTTCTCAGCAGAGACCATCAAAGCCAGAAGGGCCTGGACAGAGATCCTGCAAACCCTAAGAGACCACAGATGCCAGGCCAGACTACTTTACCCAGCAAAACTATCAATAACCATTGATGGAGAAAACAAAATATTCTATGACAAAAACAAATTCAAACAGTACCTATTCACAAATCCAGCTTTACAGAAGGTACTAGAAAGAAAACTCCATCCCAAAGGGTCAAGCTACATCCAAAACTACTCAGGAAATAGATAACTATACCATGGCAAAAACAAAAAAAGAAAACTTTTATTCCAGCTGGCTGAGACTATGCTAGCATGTTCAGGACCCAATATCTGTGCATTTAAGGCCGTGGGGTTTTAAAAGACAAAACCTACATCTGTTATGTAGCTCAGAGGCTGCAGGAAGAGGTTGCACAAGCAAGCAGTTTAACAGAAGCTAAGATAAGTTAGCTGCAATAGCTTGCCCTCAGGTCCTAGAATACAGATGGGTAATTTTCCCATGGGATTTTTCCATCAAGGAGATCCAATCTAGTTATACCTGAAATGGCCTCAGCAAGAATATGGCATGAAGGAACCTCTGTGTTGTCTTGCCATGCCATACCCTCTCAGGTCCTAGGTTACAGCAAGGACATACAAGCCTCTTGCCCTCCCAGATTCAAATCGTCTACTTGGTTTAATCGAGCAAACACTCATTCTGAGCACACATTCTTCACATCGGTCACTCTGTTTTCTCTCCTCTGTTTGAAAGATGCCACAGAACTGCAGACAATGGGATGACTGGCCCACTTCCCTATAGGAGACTGTTGAAAGAGCTGTCTGGGATCTATCTAAGCCTCAGGTCCCTTGTCTGTGAAATGATGACATCATGCTTACCTTGCCAGATTGCTGGGAAATGTTTAAGGAATATTCTTGGCCAAGATCTGGGGAAAGTCCTTTCTTTGCCACGTCTGGTTTTAATTAACTGGCTCATTGAGGGAAAATCTTCAGACTCCCAGAGAAGCCCACACGAATTTCCTGCACGCCCTTTCTTCTGTAGATGGTGTTGAATGTTGTTCACAAATTTCCCGTACTAGGTTTTCACCTATCCTCTTGTTGGGAAACTTTTCTAAAGGAAGTCAAAACTGTGAGGAGGTGAATGGAACACTCACCTTTCCCAGCTCTGTTACCCAGTGTTGAGGCCCTGATATGTATGTGAGCTTGTCCTTTTAAATAAAAGTGTAAACATCAGCATTTACATTTATCTTGACAAAACAAGATGCATTTTGACACATATCCTATATTTATATTATATATATATTTCATAATAATGTCTGGCTCTAAGAAACATTTCTGTTCCCCAAGAGCAAGTGGACATGGTATTCTTAACTTATTTTGTGGGAGTTACTTGGCTCAGTTATGTTACAGCAAAGTTTCCATTTTCTAGCTCCAAACCAGCCTAGAGTCCACTCTCTCTAAGTATTCTGATTGCTAATAAGTATTTCCCTTTTAACTGAGTTTTCTGAATTCCCGAGCCTGGACTTTCTCCTTCTTTTATTAGCTTCACACACAAGGTTAGGGAAGGCAGTTTTTATTATATTTGCTCTAAATTAGCACTATGCTGACTGAAGTCCGTACCACTCAGTTTCTTTCACAATCTATGGCGACATTCCCTGTGATCATCAACATCAAATAAACTTCAAATCAAAATGCAATATGCTACTTCTGGAGGTATGCTATCTTCCTTCCTGGGAAAGCACAATAAATTGTGAGCTGCCTCTTTTATAGCCTCTAATGGGCACTTAGAGATTTAGTTGGTTTAATTAAAGCAGCATACGTGTAATTGCTAAGCCCGGTGCTAGACTTATGGTGCTCTCTGTACTCACTGCAGGGGGCTGAGGTGGCAGCCAGCGTCTCTTGAAGCAGTGCAATGTTTTAATTTATTTTTAAAATCTTTGTCACTGTTGCTTGCTTGTCTGATTCTTCTTTAAAGTTTTAATGTGTCGCTTACAAAGGCTACAAAATTTCTGAGGCTGCTATGTTGATCCTCAAAAAAAAAAAAAAAAAAAAAAAGCCAACTGCTAGGTCCTGTATCCACAGAGGCTGTACTCCCAGACCAGAATATCAGCATGAAAGCGGGTGGAGAAATTAAAGGACCTGGCATCTCCTCGGGCAACACCTAGGCCTTTGGATTCTCCCAGCCAAAGCTTGGCAAATTTGGGATGGTGGATGTAAGTTCAGGCCCCAAACCTGAAGGCACGTATCTGAGCCTTTCATACTCATCCCCCAAGCTCTTGTTAAGACATCCTGTGTGAACTTGACTGTTGAAGGCAATGACTCATCTTTTAAAAGTTTGCTGCTCTGTTCCCTTGCACAACTCATCATGGCTAAGTCATGTATTCACGGTCTTCATGTCTTTGACTAAATGTAGCTTGCTGGATGGCCCAAACTCCCTTGCCTCTGGTTATCAGAGAGAAAGGACTCTGATATCTGGCAAAAGTATTCTTTGGGAGCTGTTTTGACTCTCTAGCTCCGGGGCAGTGAACAGCGTGCCAAGGTTTATTCCACTTGGGCATCTTGAGCAATTATTGGGTTCTGCTGTAATTACTGAAGAGCCATTTAAATTCCCAAAGATACTTGAGGACAAACTGGCACTATCTTTTTGCTTTACTTGGTTTACATTTCTTGGTCTCCAAAGAACTCAAAATACAGAGTCTTTGATTATTGGTGCCATAGTGTCAACAGGTATGGACTTGAAGTACTACAAAAGTCTTTAAAAATGTTTTTTATCCGCTTAAAATATCAACAAACATTATCAAATATTTTCCTTTGTGAACTGAAAAATATTTTGGTAGAATTCGATATTTCTGAACATATCCTTTTGCCTCTTTTTTTCATATCATTTATCCAGTATTGGTTTCGAAAAAAATAAAGCAATATCTATAAATTTAAATGACATAACATATGCAAAGAGTAGCAGAGACCAGGAACTCCCTCTTCTTCCTTTTCCCCAACAAGTATAGTGAGATGATGTAATGCTGCTGTTAGGATGAGCATATGTGTGGAAAAACATTGCTGGATACAGTGACAAGGAATTTTATATGCTATGTTAGTGGACTTCATCCCACCAGAATATAATAATACAGATTGATATAGCTCTCAAATTTAGACACAAGGTTGACTTTATGTTCTTGAAAATCTTGAAAAGCAGAAGCAATTTAGTGGTCCATCAATACCTGACCAAAACCATGGTGCTATTCAAGGAGCCCAAGCCAGTTGGTAAGTGTTTGTCACTCAAGCAAGAAACATGGGGTTGATCTTCAGAATCCTGGGAAACTGTAGGACATGGTTCTGTGGTGAGAGATCAGTGGGCAAAGCTCCTGCCACATAAAATGAGGACCTGATCAAATCCCTACAGCTCACATAAGTCTGGGTGCAGTATTGCTCATCTCTGATCTTAGTGCTCCTAGGGCGATATGGAAGGCAGATACAAGAAAATCTATCAAAGCTTACCAGCTGGGTAGCCTGGTTACAATCACCCATCACAATTCCCCACCTATACACACATATATCAAACATACAGACAAAAGCATAATGTGGTGGCTTTCTGGGGAGGAAAGACATTTTAATACCCGGGCAGTCAGCTGATTGGGGAGCCAGCCTAGCCTAGTTAGTGAGTACCAGACCAAGAGAGAGACCCTGTGTCAAAACCTAAGGTGGATAGTTCGTAAAGAGCAGCACCCAAGATTGATTTCTGGCCTCCATTTTCATGTGCATAACCACATACACTCATGCATTGTACATATAAACATGTATAGGTACCCACACACAAGACATAAGCCAAATCATAATATTAACCTAGAAAACAGTCACAGTTTAATTTGATATGAAAAATAAATGCTACATAAAGAAAGCATATGGAAAAAATACAAAGGCATCTATATACATTGAAAATAATGAATCTCTAAAGAGAGTCCTATTAAAAATATTAACAGTATGGGGGTTTTGGATTTTCTAAAATTAATTTTACATCTGTATTGAATTTTATGTTTCCTATATTGAATAAGGAAAGCAACAATTCCTTTAAAGAAAGAGAATCAAAATAGTAGAGGCGGTCAGTCCAACTGCCATTATGAGATCCTGACATCAAACACCTGGCTGATGGAATTGCACAGCTTCAAGCTAGCTGTTGGAGTGGAGACACACACCTGTGTTTGTTCATTTAAGAACTTGCTCTCTGTGCAGCTCAAAGAGAGGGCATGCACAAGAGACCAGCTACCTGATTCTCTGGGCCCAGGATGAGCTCACAGCTCCACTGTCTTCAAGTGAACTGTGAGCAAGACTGGATGCTGTCTGAGGAGGTGGCCTTCTGTTTGCTGTGTTTAATGAGGAGTTTTAGGCAGAAGTCCAAGGATTCCAGATGTTAAAGCCCATATGCAGACAGACACAGAGCAGTTCGTGGCATTATAATAGACAAGACACAACAAAATAATAAAGTCAAATGGCTGCAGAAAAGCAGCTCTCTGAAGGGTTAACTCAAAGTCTCTTTGTTTACCATAGAAGGCGAAGGATGGAAGCCCAGTACCAGTCAGTCAGCTTTTCTAATTTACCAAGTCTTATGTAAACTAAACTAAATATAAAGATCGCTGACATATTAGCAAAACCAAAACCAAACCTTGGAAATTTATTATGCATCAGTTATTACCTGAAAGTGTGACAAATTTGGATCATTTTTCCTTTTGAGAAAAGCACTGACCAAATGGTAACCCACAGAGGCACTGGCCTTCTTTCTCTTTCTCTTCTTTTGTGTCTTTAATTTTTCTTACTTCCAGAGACCAATTTTATCTGGATTTAGCCAGTGAATGTGCCCTTTGTGCACAGCCACACCATCTTCTTACCATGAAATGTGGAGTAGAGTTCAGGGTAAAATAAGAACTCCAAAGGGCCTTTGTTGAAATGTCACGCCTTACTAAACTATTGATCAGTACTTATTAGTCACATGGGTACTTCTCTGTCTGTCTTCTGTCTGTCTGTCTGTCTGTCTGTCTGTCTGTGTGTGTGTGTGTGTGTGTGTGTGTGTGTGTGTGTTCTTAAAGAAAAAAATTGTAGGGTCCAGAGAGATAATGCAGTGAGTAATGGAGTATAGCCTAATGTCCTGAGAGAACTGAGTCCTACGAGTTGCTGATATATCCACACGAGCTGTGGCACGTGTGTCACAACACATACACATAGGAAAGTAGATAAATATTACAACATATGGAGTACAGAACCATAAAGACCCAACTAATTATCTCCAGGCCTACACTGATGTCTTCTCTTATTAGGCCTGGTAGTACACAGACAGACAGCTCATGGCTACACAAAGTAATATCCAAGTTGTGTGGGTTTAGGCTAGCCTTAATAGCTCAGGAGAGAATGCTTTTTAATGTAAAATTTTTATTAATTCTTTGATAATTCTTTATAGTGTATTTGGATCATTTCCACCCAAAAATCCTCCTTCCACCTTCCCAGATCCACTTTCCATCTTTTGACCCACTCCCAATTTCATGTCCTTAAAAACGACAAAAACAAAACCCCTGAGTCTACTTTGTGCTGCCTATATGCTCATGGATACAGGCTCATCCACTGCATCATGGCCCATCTACCACAGGCCACGCCCTCAAAGAAAACAGACACCCACACCCACACACCCCATCCCCCCACCCTCTGCAAGAAGTCAACTGTGGAATCTTGTTTGTAAATCAAGGCGCTTGGAATGACTCAAGAGGCTATCTCTCAGATTGGTGCTACTGTACCATCAAAGAAGTCTAATGGAAGGAGAGAATATTGAGAGTTTTTTAAAGTGCTAGGATTTAGACACATCTTATCAGGCACATGAATGAGTAGCTAGGGGGAAATTGCTGACATCCTACCTTATAGGGAATTGTGCTGTCAATTGACTTCCTTCCTGTAGTTAACATGTAGCTATGTCCATCTCATGCCCCGCCAACCCGTTAGCTTAGTTTTCCCTGTTGCAGTCCTAGTCTCTTTTAAGGGCTAGTACTTGGTAACTTCCAGTATGCAGTATGTTGATATGGTATGTCCGCTACAGTCCTTGTAGTGGACTCTAAGCCCCATGAAGTCACAGCTTTCCTGAAGTTTGCTCACCAAACACATTCACCTGGACCCATGCCTAGGCTGCATCTGGCCCTCATGAAATCCTCAGTGAGTATTTGAAGCTTTGTGTATGCCGCATTCCAATGAGATTGTGGATGCTCTCATAAATGTAAAGCATTCCACTCTAATGCACAGGCATGCTAATCCTGGTGCTCTGCGGCCTTGTCTCTCCTGGACTGTCATTGACTTCCATTGCGGCTCACCTTCCTCTCTGGGTCTGTGTGCACTTATGTAACATTTGTAATGTTTCTCTCCCTTGCGGCAATCAGGACACAACTTTTTATGACACTGGGTTGACTTCTATGAGACATGAAGAGATTATTTTGTGTTTGGCTTTTAGTTTATGTCAAAGACACAGATCTGTGGGCTCCTTCTTTCATTTTATATTCCTCTCCTGATTACAACAGGGAAAGCAGGCTTCTTGTGCCCCGCCCCTGCCCCTCCTCCACACCTCCTGTGCTACCTCATAAAGCAAATCTGCTGGCAAACAGTCTTTTTCCGAGGATGCTCTCAAAATCCAAGCTTCTAGTGGGCCTACTCCTGGTGTTGCCGGGCATGGGGAGAGGGGTACATTTGACAAAAACAAAACAAAACAAAACAAAACAAAAAAACAATAGCAAGCTCCATAAAAGAGATGCCATGGCCTAGATTCTATGTCCACCAGATACTAGAAATCCTTGGTAGGAGCTACCTTGTGGGTAGCTGTGGACTAGAGTGAAGAGTGAAATACTGAAGTTTTCACTTTAAGACAATCACTGTTGCTTTGTTGAGAATAACAACAGAAGGAGGGCAGAAGCAAGGCAGGGAGAGCTGTTGGGAACTACTCCAGCCATCTGGGGAAGAGATCGGGGTGCATTGCTGGGTATGATAGCTCAGACCTTTAGTCCCAGGATTCCCAGGGCTGAGGTGGGAGAATCATGGGTTATATTCTGAGCCAGGCCAGCCTGTGCCACATAGCAAGACTTTGTCCCAAAGAAACAACAAATGGAACAACAAAAAGAGATAGCAGTGCCTTAAACCAAAATAGTACTACAGGGCTGGTGAGAGTAGACAAATTTTGAGAAGTAGGCTTTTCAGTAATAATTACTTTTTAAAATTCTGGTTCTAAAGTAGACACTTAGAAAAATAGTACCAATTATTTAGTTACTTATTTGATGGCTATAGTTCTTAATGTACTTATTTTAAGTTAAAATGAATAAAATACTGGGTTTCATTATGACATTTAGCAACTATCTTCTATTTTAAATTTATTTTAACTAATATAAAACACATAAAATTATACATATTTATGGGGATACCATGTACTCACCTAATAGAAGTACATGTTATTATAATATTGTAAGCAGGTTAAAATACCTCTCAACATTTATTAATTTTTCTTCAACTATCAAAATCTGGCTGGGAGTGATGGCACACACTTTTGCTTTTTCACACTTGGGACGCAGAGCAGGCAGACCTCGCTGTGTTCCAGGCCAGCTTGGTCTACATGGTGAGTTCCAGGCCAGCCAGGACTTCCCAGTGAGACTCTATCTAAAGGCAGAACAATACTTTCAAAACCTTTCCCTAACTTTTTTATTTATTTATTTTGTGTATATATGTACATGTGATGTATGTCCACCATATGCATGCAGGTGCCCTTGGGAGCCAATGGGGAATGAGTTATTCAATGTGATGCTTGATTGAAAATTAATCACATTTGTGGGTACACATCATGATGCGTTGATCATGTATACATTGTGGAATGATTAACAATCCAAATAACATGCCTGTCACCTTGTCTTTTTCCTTTCTCATATTTTTTGAAAGCACTGAAATGTCTTTTATTATTTGTTTTTTGTTTTGTTTTTTTAAAATTTTATTAATTTATTCATATTACATCTCAGTGGTTATCCCCTCCCTTATATCCTCCCATTCCTCCCTCCCTCCCATTTTCCACTTACTCCCCTTCCCTATGACTGTGACTGAGGGGGACTTCCTCCCTCTGTATATGTTCATAGGGTATCAAGTCTCTTCTTGGTAGCCTGATATCCTTCCTCTGAGTGCCACCAGGTCTCCCCATTCAGGGGACTTGGTCAAATATGAGGCACCAGAGTACGTGTGAAAGTCAGACCCTACTCTCTACTCAACTGTGGAGAATGTCCTGTCCATTGGCTAGATCTGGGTAGGGGTTTGAAGTTTACTGCCTATATTGTCTTTGGCTGGTGCCATAGTTTGAGTGGGTCCCACTCAAACTTTCTCATATTTTTTAATGTTGGAACATTTAAAACTTATTTAGTTATTGTGAAATTACAATATAGTATAATAATAAATAATAATAAATTGTATAATAGTATAATAGTAAGACTTAGGACTGGGGCATTTTAACTTCTTTCTCTCTTGTCTGAGTCACCACAGCATATTTCAGCATGGATTTGAAACCCATGCCCTCTGTACATGTAGACATGGCAGACCTAACAATACATGGCCTATACAGACATTGATCAAAAACATGATCCTTTAGCTGCGGCCCAAATACATTGGGGTAAATACAGATCAGGACACGCAGAGAAGCACACTGTCCTTTATACTCTTTGGCAACCTCACATGGAATCCTTGACTTTTCTTTGCCTTTGCTGCGGAAACAGTATTAAGTGCCTATAAGATGGACTTAGAGAGCAAAGCAAATTTACCGAGAGTCCCAATCTGCAAGTAACACTTTCCTTCTTGGACTCTTGTAACAACTCTGCAAAAGCCCCTTTTAACATGTCCACTGTGATAGTCTTTTTAAATTGAAAACTAATTTAAATTTTTTAAAATTTGCTTACTTTCCCACAAGGGATCAGTTGGCCTTCTGGGCTCATAACTGTATGTTTCCACAGTCGTCCATGGGGTGAAGAAACACTGCACGTTGTGACTCAGATGGAAGTCAGATGGGGGTAGCCACCCCCTGAATAATAATTTTCAGGTCCTTCTTTACCCAAGGCTCACGTTCCTTAGCAGGAATGCAGTCATGTGGGTGGGAACATGCCAATTATAAGGCAATTGGTTTGTTTTTCTAGCAGACTGGCTTTATTAAGAGGCCCCTAATGTGTTACACGTTTTGTTACAAAGTGTGACAATTTATGCTACATTCTGGGGGTTTCAGAAAAGGGAAAGACCTTGCAAATTATTATCTGTGACAGAATTATAATTTTACAAATGATTAATCTCAATCATCCATCTCTTTTCTCTCTTGGGTTAAAGCGAGAAAATTATATCTTACAAAATTAGCTGTCAAAATGTGAGCCTGTGGTTTGGAGTATTTGTACATGAGGGAAACGGAGAGACTGTCTTTATTAATGAGCTGGGTTAAATAAATAAAAAGGTTACTGCAGGAAATGCATGATGCACTGCTCTGCTGTACCAATTGCCACACAAAGTCAGTAGATGGTAATATTGGCCAAGTTGAGTCAGGACACTATGACTGTCATCTGTTTCTGGGCATACCCTACCATCTCACTGTGAAGTGTCTCCTTTGGCCCCATTTTGCATCGGGTGTAAGTGACTATGTGATGTCATTGCAATACTGGTAACTAGAATGACAATGAAAATTGTGGGCCAGTGTTTGAAAGTGGAGAAAATTGGACACATATCCTCAGACAAGTGTTTAAGTCAGAGGGCAGCCGTTTGGAGCAGGGCAGAGAACTTAAATAGAACATGAAAAAAAAAAGACATATGGAGAACCATGTAACAAACCAAGCAGTCTTGAACTCAGCCCCTTTCTCAGCTACTGTTGCTCTGCAGCCATAGTACAAGGAACTCGAAAGCACTTCCTGCCGACAGTGGGTATGTCTACCACTTTGTCTTGTAATTATGTCTGTGCATTATGTCATCTTCCCAAGATTGAAACCACAGACTCAATTCCTAGAGTATCGTAGATGGACTAAAACAAAAGAAGAATTTAAAAACACTTCTAAAGAAGAAAATAAGAAGGTTTACTGAGTAGAACAAATGACTAAGAATAATTGGTTCATCAATTGTGCTGCTTTATACCCAAACAACTCACATCATAATGCTTGCTTTAATCTGGAAGAAAGGGTGAGAGCCTTTACATTTCCAAGCTCACATACTAGAGGGAAGAAACTAAGCAAAGCTGAAAGACAGAGCCACGGTGAAGGCTAACATTGGCTGCGGCTGCTCCCCATATACCATGTTGTGTTTTTAAACTCTTAGCTGTACCCAATGATCCTCATTGCTTTGTTTAAAACAAACAAACAAACAAACAAACAAACAAACAAAAAACAATAAAATGAGCATTTAAAGACTGGCTGTTTGGATTCTACCATACATTTGCCGATTCTAACCTCATTGGAACCTCCAGAACTCAGCATATTTCAAAGTTGCACAGGTTTCCCCAAGGGTGGCCTGTGTAGAAGCTCCCCAGGTGAGGATTGGCTGGCCTCCATTCTGAGGGGGGCAGAAAAAAGTGCTGACTAGGCTCCCTTTGTGCCTTGTCCTCTTGTTTCAAATCTGCATCTTAGCTGAAGGAGAAGATGCTCCTGAATGAGATACCTCAGCCAAACAGGAATTGGCAGTTAAGGGCACACATGCTAAGACTGCAAGCTTTCCTAAGAGAAGGCCACCTCATAGGCCATCCTCAAATTCCTTCCTGTCCCTATAACATATGTGTGCATGTGTCCCTCTCTCTCTCCTTCCCTTCCTCCTTCCTTTCTTCTCCTGCTTTCCATTTTTTCTTCCTTCACTCTTTTTTTTTCCTGTCTTCAAATGATTCCCAAATTACTCCATATCTAGTGATAAACTGTGTTTTTTCTCCCCATTATCTGTTTCCTCACTCTTTATATGCTGAGTTTGGGGTCATTGTTGGACTCTTCATGTTTGCTTTTCAGCTTCCATTTCCCCCTGGTCCATTCGAATGACCTTAGCTCTTACACTGGTGACTGCTCCATCTCATGACCTCATTACCCTCTCTGATATCAAGAGTCGTACCAGCTCAGCACATCTTCTCTCAAATGGCGGCATCTTACCTTACTGGTAAAACAATGTGGGTCAGGCACCTTTCATAACACAGTCATCCAGGACTTGGCTCTGGGAGTCAAGATGAGCAAAGACAGTCTGTCTCAGGAAGATCTCTTCAGAACTATGGCAGATACTTGGCGCATTATAGACCATGTCTCATCATCTGCTGTGTTTTGGGGCTATTTATAAACTTTCAAATGTCTCATCTTCTAGTTTTTGTAGTCTTAAGGCTACAGTGCATTTTTGTGTTACAAATAGTATAACTATTAGTATAATTATCATACTTTTTATGTTCAATGCATGCCTGTTTCATTGATAAGTGTAATTATATTCATTGTCTTTTTCCCATTGTTATTCTTCCTTCTTTCTTTCCTCTTTCTCTTGACTCTTATTTTCATCCTTTTCTCTCTTCCTCTTATAAGAGAAAAAATAGGCTTATTATGTTAGGGACTCTATCAAGTGCTATCACATGTGATATAAAAATTATAAAGACATATTTAGTGACACAAGAGGCTCACACTCTAGTGGAAAGGCGTTATGCTAAACATGTGTTTGCTCCCCAAGCGATTTTTCCTTCCCCTATTTCAAAGTTTGCTAATTCCTCATTACTTCCTCACTATGGGGGATTGTCTTTACAGAGTGGAAAACATAAGAAACAGATGCCAGTGTTTCTTTTTGCCTTTGGTGAACGCTTAAACTCATTGCACTGTTTGTGTGGTCAAGAAATTGAGAGCAGAGGAGGCATGCCCCTGAGGAAAGGAGAGAAAAGAGAAAGAGTCCCCCAACAGCTGGGGAAAGTGTGTACTCCAGGAGGCATCCTGAGAGGCGTGGAGAGCTTGCCCTTCCCGTGCAGTTCCCCAGGGAGATGAGGCGTCTCAGAACAAACCATTGTGTACTGTGCAACAGAGGCTCTCGTTCTCCCCACAGCCCAGGAAAGGCACAGCCCTTCGACCCAAGGCTCTCGTTTGTGCTAGAGCATTTGTAGGGGCCAAGAATCAAGTGTCCAGAGAGCCACACTGCAAAGGAGTTCTATTGAAGAGTGGGATAGAACTTTATGCTATCTGGGCAAAAGGAGAGTTTACAGTGAAATCTGGAAAAAAAATGGAAAGGAGAAGACAAGTACACAATCCCTGTAGAGGTAGGAAGAACTGTTTATAAACTCTGAAATCTAAAAGGACCCAATGGCCAAGACTTTTCAAGCCTGACATGATGTCATAAGACTCTATCTTGTGAAACAGTCTCGTGGATACGATTATTAATGATGTCCATATTAACTTCAGTTGTGTGTATAAATGAGTTTTTCATTCAAACGTTGATCCCATCTCTGATATCTCATTATGTATAGACAGTGATTCAAAAAATATGAAAAGTATCCCATATCCAAAGCATTTCTGGTTTGAAATTTTTCATGTAAGGGCTGTTCACCCTGTGCATGCAAAGGATATGACTGAAATGCAGCCATTTCTAATGACAGTCACTCTATACACTCTCCTTCTGTGTGATAGTGGGTGAGTGAGTCTAACAGAAATGACGGCTTCTACCATGACCTTGGACAGTGTTTCTATGCCACTGCAGTTAAACTAGCACAAGAGCAGAGAAGGTGCAGTGCAGAGCCACCTGCTGTGGGAGCACCTTTGATGCCTCAGTAGACAGGCCACTGAGCTTCGGGGGCTGGGCCTTCTTCCCGGAACATGGTACTCATTTCCTCACTGTCCTCTTGAATTTGCGGTTATCTGGCTAACTGACATCCCTTCAATTGTCGCTTTACTTCTTCTTTTGTGAAACTAAGGAAGCACTCGACAGAAACTCTTGAGTTTGTACATGGAAAAGGGACTCACAATGTATTAAATATTTTGCTAAGTGTATGTGCTATCAGTAATTTACTTGTATAAACAAAGCATATTGGCTGTGTTCTAAGACATCCAAGACAGTGACTATTTTCTATAATGTATCACAGATCATTCCTGGGGTAAATGACACTGAACCCTTCATAGGATCTGTGCTACTAAATACAAGGGCACAGGGAGTAGGGCAGGTGATGGACAAAGGAAGGGTACTAGACAAGGTTCTATAGAGAGAGAATATAGTCCTACGGGGAGCCCGTTATCACACATATTTGCAAATAGTTGTGGAACATGCTACCAGTCTTACAAGCAGAATGGTGAAAGGTATTAGGGTTTGCCACCCAGAATATTCCATTTGTCATGAAGATAACTGAGAACTGGGGGAGTGTGAGAATCTTCAGGGCCAGGAGCAATCCTGCCCTGACCTCCCTTCTGCACAAAAGCAATACATAAACACCCGAGACAGGTGGATTCCTCACTCCTTACCCACTGTGCCAAGAACAGCAGAGTGACTCAACCACAAAAGACAGGGACTCTCCACTAAACCTGTTGGCCCAAACAAGCCCTTACTAAAGCTTTCTCTGCCGTAGCTTTCTAAACTTTTTCCTTTCATTCCTCCACTCCTACCATTTCCCAAAGCCCAAGCTTTTTTTTTTTTCATTTCTTTGAAACTATGTGCACATAGATACAAAAAAAAATTGTGTGCCTCTGTTTTGTTAAGCTGTCATTTGATAACTACATTTGCAGGCCCCTAGAGATAAAGTTAGGAGCTAGAAAACATTGCCCCCCCTGACAGACAGTATTTTATGAGACAATAAAAGCAGAGGGCTTATTATATTGAGAGCAACCTCAAGAAGGAAGTGGAAACACTTCATGTGAGACAAAAAGTTGAACTGAGTCCTAAAGGATGAGCAGGGGCCAGCTTTCTCTCTCCCTCCTTCCTTTCTCTCTCTCTCTCTCTCTCTCTCTCCCTCCCTCCCTCCTTCCCTCCCTTCCTCTTCCTCTTTCCCTCTCCTCCCTCCCTCTTTCTTTCCCCTCTCTCTTTCACTCTCCTTTTCTCTTCTTCTCTTCCTCTCCTTCTCTCTCTCCCTCCCCCTCTCCTTCTTTGTGTGTGTGTGTGTTTGTGTGTGTGTGTGTGTGTGTGTGTGTGTGTGTGTGTGTGTGTGTGTGTGTTGGGCAGTGAGGAACAACCAATTAGAGATATCTAAACTGTCTGTTTAGATATCTTGGAGGCAAGGAAACACTTGATGTCTCAAAAGAACACAGAAATAACACCCATGTTTTCCTTAAATGTTCTTCTTGCTTGGGGCATTTCTTATGAATGTTAATATTTTAAGAACCTTACTACTGAAATTCAAAGTGTGATTGCATAAGCGCCATAACACTAGCAAAGGGCACAAAGGGCATGGGGAAAAAAAAGTGGTATCACATATTCCATATAGATCAAATGTAGAATTTTTGGACATCCCCTACAAATGAAATACTGCATTATGACTTCTATGGCATTAGAACAATTATGGCACTAACTTTCATCTTGTTCACTATAAATATTTCTTCCAATATCCATCTTTGTATTTGCAATTCTTCTTTTTTTCTTGGTCATAAGAGTTAGAGTGTCTATACTGTTGACAAATATGATGTCTTTACTTTGATTAGTTCACTGCAGCCAGTGGTTCCCCTGTACAACTGTGGAGTGTCCTCATTGTCTTGATGATAAAATACTGACTCTCATCATGTTACAGCAGGCAGCCATTAAAAAACACCTTCGATGTCACACCTTATTTGGGTTTGTTATTCTGATCCATATACACAAATACAACTTCCACAGTACTATCATCTAAATCACAAGCTCCTGGTGACAAAGTGACCGCGTGCAGGCAAGCAAAACCAGCTCTCTGCTGTGCACCACGCCACACACATTTACTACCTTCTCCGTGGCTTCTGAAGTGTGTCTTCCACCTGGCTCTCGAGGGTCCACTGCCTCTGCTATATGGTTTTTGACCACCCGGTGGCTAGGATTTTTTTTTCCTGATAGAAATAGGCTCAAATTTTCTTGCTACTCAGCTTTGATGACTGCAATTATCGAAGCCCTACTGCCGGAGGTATTCCTAGAGTTTGTTTTAGTTGTTTCTACTAATGCTGTTTTCCAGCAGCCAATGCTGAATGTAAAGAACAAAGTAAAATTTGAGTTAGATTACAGGAAACATGTGCTATAGATACACACACACACACACACACACACACACACACACACACACACGGACCTATTTGAATAGAACAAACATAAAAAAGAGAAAAGTGACAGATCTTTAGAAAAGAATGTCCTTTTAAAAAAAGTTATAGGGCTTGGAGTTTAATTTTCCTTCTTTACATTTGAACTGCTCTTGGCAATAAGTTTCCTAATATGAGTATTAAAATGAAAAAAAAAAAGCTACTTAACAACGGAGAAGCTGGGAGCACTATTGCCTAAGTCACTGTGGTCTTCACTAGTAATAAAGTCTGTTGAGATGAAAAACATTCAGACAAAAGGTAGGAATATGCTGTGCATCGGAGGTATTCTTTCTTAAACTGACATCCCTAGTCTAGGCCTGAGGAAAACAACAACAACAGCAACAACAACAGATGAAGTCAATCTTGGGTGTTTTCCAAAAGAAACCTTCTTCAAAGGCCAGTGTTCATTCAAAACAAGGTAAGTCTGGAGTTTAGTCAGGAGTAATCCGTCAATGTCAGTCTCCTGGTCTTCACAGATGTACGGCAATTATGTAAGACATTAACTGGGAGATCAAGGCCAAGCATAGGCATTGTGATGTCTGCAAGGTTTTGTAAAATTGTAAAATTGTTCCGATTTAAGTTTCTCTCTCTCTCTCTCTCTGTCTCTCTCTCTGTCTCTCTCTCTCTCTCTCTCTCTCTCTCTCTCTGTCTCTCTCTCTCTCTCTCTCTCTCTCTCTCTCAATTGTTAGCGTTATTTTATTTCCAGCAACCAGGTTCTTTATTAGTGAAAAGTTTGGCGAGATTATGCAGAGCGTAGGGAATAGGTGTCGGCTGTTTACCTTCTGCCAGGGGCTGCGCTGTCTTTACATCATATTCGTGTTTACAACATAGAAGCTGAAGATGACGCCTTTTCCCATTTAATAGGTGAGAAAATTGGACAGGTGACAGGTCGCGCTAGATGTGCCACTGCTGATATGCGCTACAAAAACACCCACAGGTTGTATAGTTGTCTAGGAGACTGGTACATTAAAACTAAGTTAACGCTGGATTAAAACTGTAGCATTGCTGTTGAGAATCCAGAGCTTTTACCGTGTAGCATATACATTTATGAAGAAAAGCCATTTTCTAAACTATTGTACTTCTGTGTGTATTTGCTATAGAAATTGAAGTGCATTGTGCCTATGATTTCCACCAGTTCTCCTCCACCAGACCCTTGGTTTTCTTATATAGAAACTCAAGCAACTCTATTATCCACAGCAAGTAATTCAGCCTCATTCCCAGTCCTGGTGGGTTCTGTGCACAGAGGGAGCTCATTGTACACTACAGTCCCCCATAGGAACTGTGGACTGGCTGCTCCAGGAACATTGGTCTGAATCAATCATTGCTGATGTTGAAATTTACATTTGAAAAAGTGAGTTCCAAGGGTCACAGCCATGACTCTTAAAAGAGAAACTGCCCAGAGAAATGCATGGTTTCCTTGTTTGTGGTCCTGCTGGGGATGGTGTATTTTGTTTCGTTTTCTGTTGTGAAAGTTAATATTTGATTTCGATATTTTCATCCTGAACTGGTCCCATTACTTAATTTGATTATCTTTTATCTTTGCCTAAGCATGTTCAGGGAGGAAATAAAACACACACACACACACACACACACACACACACACACACACACCCCACACACAGGGGGGAGGGAGGGACAGTGGGGGTGGGGAGATAAAGAGAGAGAGAGAGAGAGAGAGAGAGAGAGAGAGAGAGAGAGAGAGAGGGAGAGAGAGAGAGAATATTAACAGGAAGACAACATAGATCCATCTGTGTTCACACCTTATGTGTCTGAGCCCCAGATTCCCCTAACTGCCATCTTTTGTAAGCCCCTGATTGTGCTCTGTGAATGTTTGCCAGATTTGCTGTAACTCCAAGACTCTTCAAATACAACCCTGCTGTTTGCCACGCTGGCTTGCAGTAGCTTGTTTACACAACAGGCAGATAAATAGAAAAACCGCGTTCTGCTTATTTCCAGCAAACACATTAGCAGAACAGAAGCTAATGAAGGACACCAGCAAAGGAAGGCAGCGTGTTTGAGAAAATGTTTTCCGCAGGAAGGGAAAGAAGCAAGCAAGCGTCTGCCCGTGGGACTCAAGGGCTTATCCCTAATGCAGAGTCTGGGAATTTGTCCTCCTCCCTCCCACAAGCCGCTCTTTCAAGCCTGGTGGTTTGCTTTGTAGTCTTCCCTGCTCTGGAGGGGAGTGCAGAGCGGAGCTGGAGAGTTCATTAGGGCTGTTTCACAGTCACTCAGATCCCAGGGTCTCTGTCTCATCTTCGCAGATCACACTGCTCATGGAGGGTCTTTCTTTATTTTGTTTCTTCTCCCTGCACTGCCGGAAGTCTACAAAGCCCAGCCTCCTGCCTGTCTCCATTCATACCAGTGGAATGCGAGCAAAATTCAAAGTGTGTCCTGTGCCTGTGGGTAGTCACTGACTGCAAATCAGCTTATTGTATTTAAAAAAATTTTTTTTCAACATATTCTTGAAAATGTAGCATTGAAGATGAAAATCTTAATTCTAAGAAGCATATTACAAAAAGAATGAATAAAATAAAAAAAAGATAAGAGAGAAAGCAGGAAGGGAAAATGGAACAAAGAGAAAAACAGACAAATGACAAAAGAGATGATCAGGAGGGATAATGTCTAGAGAGCTGAGCGGTGGGAACCAAGTCTTGCTTAAGGATTTAATTGATTTCTGTGCTCTTGTTTCTTTTCAGAAACCTTTCCTCAAAGCCAATCAGCATTGCTAATGTATCAGTCTCATTTTAGCCTCAAGAAGCCAAGCTGAGCCAAGCATTGTTAGAGCTTTGTAAATCAGGAGTCAGGACCCATTCCCCATCAAACAGTTCTCTCTCTCTCTCTCTCTCTCTCTCTCTCTCTCTCTCTCTCTCTCTCTCTCTCTCTCTCTCTCTACCTTTCTGAATGCAGACCCTTGATTAGAGCACCTTCTTCTAATTAGAGGCTCTACTTTGAAGCCACTGCTTTCTCCCTAGTAAACCAATGGCCATTGATGATTTATCACTGATTTTTCTGTGGTTGGAGATGGTCATTTGCAGTTTTCACATGAGCCACCTGCTCAAAAAGAACATGGTTAATGCAATTTAATGAGACCTGTACGTTTTTACGGGTCCACAGAGGAATTCATCTGATTTTTCCACTGATGAAATGAAACTTCTGACGCTCCCTAGGATATTTGGATGAAAAATGGACTGACCGCTCTAAGTTGGAAATCTCTCAATGCCCACGTATACCCAGATGGAGATTTTTCATTCAGTGAATCTTCATTATATCAGGTTCTCACAGAGTCGAAGACAAACTTCAGAGCAGGTGATACAGAAGGTGGCTACAGGTGCTCTTTCTCATGAGAATTTGCATATTTCTCCTAGGCTGCTGCTACTTTTCTGGAGTGGTTGCCATTTGTACATCCGGGTTCAGAGTTGTACAAGAATTTATGTGAGGACCCTCTGCAGCCAAAGTAAAAACACACGTGTCTTTCCTTAGTATTTTAAAATCCAAAGAGTGCAATATATATACGATATATATATATATGTATATATGTATATATGTATATGTATATATATAATAGCAACATCATGGTGACTCAGGTTAAGGGCTTCTTTTTCCCCAGACCACTGAAGCAATACTAAAATTTTCAGGTTATCGTAGAACCCTTAATGGTTTCAGGGTCACAAGTCTTCCCTCTGAGCCTACCAGAATGTAGCTGTAACTCTGGAGACACCATCAAGTTCCTGAGCAATGGCTTCCACAGATTGTGCATTGCAGTGGTGTCAATACTGCCATGGGAAAGGAGTTGGAAGAAGGGTTACGGAAATGCGTGCCACTGTCTTTGACTTCAAGGCGTGTAGACATGAAATACAAAGTCATACATAAGTAAGGATAAAGTGAGGCAATTACCCAAGTGCCGGCCTACAATACATGAAAATATACAGTATGGGACACAGGGAGAGGGCACATTGCCAAACATATGCAGCAGCAAGAGTGTTCAGATGAATAGAGCGAGCTCAGACTAAAGCTGCGCCTTGAAGCAGCTCCCATTCTGCCCTAACACCTTTCTTCCGGACCCCACAATGCACTCCCAGATCCCACTGGTGTCATGCTGCAGTTTTAGTACGCTGACCTGCTCTGTGTTCAGCAGCTGTGCTTCTCCTGTAATTTTCTTCCCCTCCCCCTCCCCTTTCCTCACTTCTACTTTGAAAACTCTGCCTTAGACCCAGAGCTTTAACGCTGTGCATTTGCAATTCTGTTAGTTTTCTCTGCAGCCGACTGTGCTCACATTCTTGTTCACCCAGTATTAATAAAAAAGGATGTGTGCACAGCAGGGAAGCACATTTTCAGTTATCTCCGAGCAGAAATGTGGAGAATGGAATGGTCTGATGGCCATTATCTTAACCTTGTGTGACTGCAGACATTCTGATGGCCTGGAAGAGACAAGTGGACCAGGAAACGCTCATTAAATTTTTCTTTGAGCACCAGACTGTAGAGCAGGTCCCCAGCCCATTTCTTATATAGAACACTTTGCAATAAATAAATATTTTGTAGTCGGGATGATTGAGTTCCCTACCTTGAAGGACTGTGAGGCTTATGAGTGAGTTCAGTGCTCTCAGTGGGAGTTACCTACTCCAAGTGCCCTTCTCTGAAATTCCTCCCTTCCTCCCTCCACCCCATTAAAGAGAAACATTAAAGGTCACCACAGTGCCCCCTCTACTGTGATATCCTGCTCTTCCTGTGAGAACAAGCAAACCCTCCGTAGCTGCTTCTAGCACGTCTTCAGGGCCAGCATTTTCGTGTTCAGTTCTCTGCAAAGCAAATTCAAACAGAAGGGGAAGAAAGGGGGCGTGTGTATTGATAATATTCCCAACACGATTATAAATAATTCTGAGACTTTAAGCCCACAAAAAAAACCCTGGGGCCAATATGAGCAGCAATCACACGCATGCGCACACGCACAATTTGCAAATGTTTCTAAGCAGACTGTACGCAATGAATGAGAGTCAGAACAGTCAAGTTGTTCTCTCTCTCTCTCTCTCTCTCTCTCTCTCTCTCTCTCTCTCTCTCTCTCTCTCTCTCCCTCTCTTATATGTAGTTCCACACTTAAAAAAAGTCTTTCCAGCATTTTCAGATATGCAAATGAATTTCATCCATAAACATCAAGGACCAGATTCTTTTTATACTAAGGATCTTAAAGTAATAAGATAAGTCAAATTAATCTGGCTACTCATTAATTACTATGTCTCTTGCAGAAAAGGAAAGGGAAAGAGATTTCAGTCTCATACCCTTGAAGAGCTGGTGGGGCAGCTAGTAAGAGCCGCCACAGAGTACTGATGCCAACGAGAGGCTAAGTGGTGTGCCAGTGCCAGGAAGGGCGTGTGGCAAATGTGCAAAGATGGAACAGGAAAGAGGTTAGAAACTGTAGCATTAGAGGCACTGTTCTTACAGCCCATGCATCTTGAGAGAAAATTAGAAGGACAGAGTAGACATGGTTTGGAGTAGATATGGCTGCTTAGGGACCTGCATCAAAATGGCAAAACAGCTGCTTCTCTGAAGTACTTCTAATTCTTTCTCTGAGGTACTGCTCATTGAAGAATGCTGGCACTCCGGGTTCCTGTTGAGTTCTTCCAGCTGCTGGAAGGGTTGTCTCCATAGAATAGGGGGCCAGTTGACATCCCTTGTCTCTTCTGACCTGCTGGGATGTTGTCTCTTCTCTCAACAGAGGCCTTCTAGACTCCTTCTTGCCATCCTAAGCCAGTAAGTAGATGTCATTCTATTCAGAGGTCCACGTGACCCTGGCAGACCCCCTTAGTCTTCACGCTACAATAGTTAGCCCAGGCATGTCTGCTCTGAGGGAAACACAGAAGGATGAACTTGCTAGTCAGGTGAAATTCAAAGTGAAACTGAGAGAAGGTTCTCGTGACAGAAAGCAGAGCAGAAAGGGTGATAATGAAAGCAGGCGCTTTGACAAACAGGAGAGGCTAATCAGTGGGTGTGTGTTGGGGGTGTTAGTGCATTGGGAATGCTGAAAAGCAAGATGAGAAAGATGCTGGATTCATTTTAGATTAACCAAAGCAGGAGTGGCACACTCTGTAGGCAGCTGTAGTGTTGTTTCTGCTCCCAGGACCTAGCAGGATGTCCAATGCCCAGACTTGTTAGGAACTCTGCCTTGGGCCTGATGGAAGTGATTTGCAGTAGTCAGCCTGAATTGATGATTCAGGAACTACAGACAATTCTGAATACCTGGGAACAATCCCAAGCATCCTTGCTGTCTCTGGCTGTGGGTCAAATGTGACAGGCAGGGGAGGTTTGGATAGTAAAGGTTTGCATATCTAAAGTTCAGAAAGAAATGACCCCCCCCAACACACACACACACACACACACACACACACACACACACACACACACACACACCTTCTCTTGCCACTGGGATATTATCTAGATTTTTTTCTCCAAATGGACTCTTGTACCTCCATTGGTTGCTTAAACACTAATGATCACACTATGAAACAGCCAAGATCATAGTTTTTATTCAATGGGGTGTGGGAATTTTGGATACTGCCCACTTCCTTACTCAATCCCTGCCACAGTTTGGGAGGGGGCTTTTTAGGAATCCACTAGCTCTGGTTTATTGTCCAGTTGCTTGTTTGCCATTGCTGCTGAGGAGTTGAAGGTGTGGTTAGGAAAGCTAGGTTGGATGGCTGTAGGAACAACCAATAACATGTGGTAGCCATTGAAGTGGTTCCAGGCCTACACAGACCCTTGCCAGTATCCCTGGATGTGAAGTGCTTGAGAATATTGAGTGAAAGAAAGAGGGAGTGTCTCAAAGAATGTTCTTTACCAGCAAAGATATTAGGAAGGGACTGAATACAAACATAAGGGTCCTGAGTGTTTATTTCAGGCTCAAGGCAAAACACCTTCTTCCAAGAGTTTTAGAGGCTGGCCGTTCATGATCCTCAAGTCACCAGGGATCTGCATGGGTCATGGAGCATCCACAGCCATCAGTTCTGCAGCCACTGTTCTGTGAGATTTCTGGGTTCCTCTTGGCCACAGTTGACCTCAGTAGCTGGATGCTTCAATGTCTCTGAAGAGAGAGCTTGGCATTGAAATATCTGTGGAGTTACCTTTGGTGTGCTGATCCTGGGGCCAACTAAGAGGCATTTATCACACTTGCTGGTCATTTCTCCCATTCCCTCCTCAGAAACGACCATTTGATAACCATTAGGAAGCCTGGAGCTTTGAACCGTGCAGTTCACCCACAGCGGCACATGTGGGCGCTGAGCCTGGGGCTCTGAAGTGTCCAGAGGAATGTGAGCTTCTTATTTTCTACCCTCTGTAAAATGAGGCAGCTCCACAGAGGAGATGAGAGAAACAAATGGAACTGGTTGATCTCCTGGGCTAGAAATTTGGCAACACGTTGTCCCAACAATGAAATCTACAGACTGGGGCTAGCCCACCCAGGTGAAGTCTCTTGCCCAGGGCCTTGCTTTAGGAACTGGTCCTTGAGCCACATTAATATACGCTTTGCAAGAGAATACAACTGGGTCATGATGTCTGTTTTCCTGAATTGGATGTGAATGTGTATAGATTGAAAATAAAGCGTTTGATGAGTTTTATTTTAAAAGATTTTTATGTTTACTTTTTATTATTTTACAGTTTATAATTATGGAAATTCTTATTTTATGAAAATTTTATATATATATATATATATATATATATATATATATTTAAAGTCATATCTCCATATCATCTAGACAGCTACGGATACTGAATAGTTGCCACTGAGTAATTGGTTGGCTGATGCCAGGATGATTCGAGTGCCCACAGTGCAAGTCAGGTCATTACAGCTATTGAGCAATTGTCAAGTTTACCCTTTACCTGCCTCCTCTTGGACTGAGCAGCTGCTGCCTGCCTGGCTAATGAGGTGGGACTGAAGAGTGTCTTTCTTTACCATAGGAGACTCCGTAGGATTTGCTTGACTGGCCTGCTTAATTTAGCTAAGCATCATGTTTGCCCAATCCATTGTGTGGGCCATGCTCAGGTTAAAAATGCAATGAGGAAGCCAAGGCTTGCTTAGCTTGGATACCAGTTTCATGTCTCCACCTTATGTGATTCCTTCAGACTTCTGTGAGTGCTCTCTGCTTCCCTGGGTGCCTTCCAATGGGGAAGCGAGGTGCAGGGCAGCACCTAATGACCTCAGAGGGCTGTTAGAAGCATAGGTAAGCTGCCTTCAGGGGAGGACAAAGGTTGGGGAGGGAAGAACTCCTCTGAGAATGCATTTTACATGAACTTAGCTGTGCTCACTGCACACTTGGCTAATAACCCCTGTCATGTGGGGGACAGCTCTGATTGACCACCCCACATGGCCACAAAAGCATGGAGGTGATCACCCTCAGAACAGGAACTCCTGCTGTGATCCCCCAGTCACGCCCATCAAACCAACTACATCTTGTTTGTCTATGATTTCCAGGGATTCCTGCGATTTAAAAAGGCCCACCCGCACTTGCTTCGGAAAATGACCAGTGGGCTAGCAAATGCACATCACTTGTTCCGGTAAACAGTGTTTCTGTGTGTCAATCAAGTTGCAAACGGAAATATTTGCAGTGCTTATATGGCTCCCTGTCATTTTTATCTTCAAAGCTGAAAAACATAGTTATGGTCCTGAGGCCTCCAGACAGCTACCTCAGTCATCCCTTGGCCAGACTCTTCTGATAGTGGAAGCAATATGCAGTTCCTCAGGAGCACCTGGTGAGAGATGAGCGAGGACAAAAGAACAAAGCTGCTTGCCTTGTTTAGAGAGAAGCCAATACCCCGGCCACTCAAGGCCGTGCCGTGGAATTTGAATCCTCAGTGTAACCAGGTTAGACAATGAAGCTTAAGGAGAGACGTCATGTGCATGGTTTGCTGTAATGGAGGGAGCGGGTCCGAGGAAGAGCATTCAGTGGTCTCTTGTTTTCCCTATGTGTGCTGTCTTGTCATGCAACGTCTTCTGTCAAGCTGTGAACAAGAAGATGATCACCCGATGTTGCCCATGATCCCCCAACTTCTCTGCCTCGGGAAGTTCAGAAATAGCCTCCAGAAAAAAGGAAAGAGATGCCAACCATCTAAGAGCTGCCGTCATGCTTGTTCTCCTGGTCCCTCTGGCTAACCCCTCTACCTACAGTCGTGGCTGGGCTATTTATCTTTTTGCTCCCAGCCCTCACTATAGGACCTTGTCTTCTCAACTATACTGAAATTATGTAATACAAAGAGTAAATTCTACTAAGTGCTGAGGGGTCAATATAACCCCCTTCTCCATTATGAGCCTGTGATTTGACTCATTCCCATAGAACCAGTAGGGAACATAACAGGCTCCAGACCTCAGTACAACTAATGCTACCTATGTAGAGGCACCATTCTGACCTTAAACCCCACCACATCAGCCTCAAGACTTTCCAAAAATGGGAGCAAAGAGCTAATACATCAAGGAACTGATCCATAGTTCTAGGATACAGGAAAGTCCCCAAATACACTAACCTCAGTTGTTTTTGTTTGTTTGTTTGTTTGTTTGTTTTGCTTCTGCAGCTCTGCTTCTTGCTAACTGAAGTGTGTCAACCAAGACGTGGTTCTGTGCATAAAAGACAAAGAACTATGAGGATTGGTGCTGTATGATTCGAGCAAGTTCCCCATGCAGCCGTTGGCCAGGGATAACGACTTTCTTTTTTTCCCCCCAAGATATATATTATTTTATTAATTTGTTCTTGTTACATCTCAGTGGTTATCCCATCCCTTGTCTCCTCCCATTCCTCCCTCCCTCTCATTTTCCCCTTATTCCCCTCCCCTATGACAGTTCTTGAGGGGGATTCCCTCCCCTTGTATATGTTCATAGGGTATCAAGTCTCTTCTTGGTAACATGCTGTCCTTCCTCTGAGTGCCACCAGGTCTCCCCATCCAGGGAAAATGGTCAAATATGAGGCACCAGAGTACGTGAGAAAGCACACAAGAAAATTTGCTCAACCATGTTCATAGCAGCCTTATTCATAATAGCCAGAACATGGAAACAGCCTAAGTGTCCATCAATAGAAGAATGGATAAAGAAACTGTGGTACATATACACTATGGAATACTATTCAGCTATTAAAAACAAAGAATTCCCGAAATTTGTGGATAAATGGATTGAGCTAGAAATGATCATAATGAGTGAGTTAACCCAGAAGCAGAAAGACTTTCTTTTTTGTTGTAAGGGTGTCTGTGTGTTCTCTGGTGGGCTTGCCTTGCAACAATAGCGCATTGTAAACTGGACTTGTGTAAGATACTAATTAATAATGCAACAGTTTTCCTTAATGCTGCTAGCTTCCAAAATAACTGACACAGAGAGATTGTGATTTATTTTACAATCATAAAGCACTGGAGCTGGGCAGTTATCGGCCCCCTAAGCTGTTTATCTATCTCTCAGCTACACAACCCAAGTTACTTGCCAATAAGTTGTCCTTTCTCGGCAGGATCTGCTCCATTAGGCCATGTCCTCTTTCTCCTTCTTCCGCTCCTCCCCTGGCTTCTTGGTCCTCCTAAGCCTAGGAAGCTCCATCAGCCTCTCTTTTGCCAAGTCCTAGGCTTCAGCATGTTTATTAGCCAAACAACTTTAAGTTAGGTAGAGCAAGGTTTATACAATAAAGACAGGTGTAGGTGAGAATGTGCTCATCTGGGCAGCAACCAGATCTTGGGGGACACTAATTAACATCAGAATACACAGCACCACACCAACCCTCAACAGAGATCACAAAGATATCTGCCCTCATATTTTGAGAATCCAAATTGATAAAGTATCTGAGAGTAAAGGAAATATATGTATGCAAAAAAGTAATTTCCTAAGGAGAAGCATCTATTTCACAGGATTTTCTAAATTCTCTTCTCTTGGTTTCAGTCATAGGACCCTAGAATCTTCTGAAATCTACAAAGTAGGGGAGGGGTGATGTCCTTTTAGGCCTTCATTTTATTTTAGGTTTGTCTTTTCTTGCTTGCAAAGATTCGTTTCTTTTCTTCCCTTTTATTTTCATTATGTGTGAAATTATGAGTCATTCCTCAGAAAAAAAGGGAAAATAAAAATTGCCTAAATGCACGTCTCTAGCTCACAAAACCTAAGTCAATACATCTATGTTAGAACTAGGAATCCTTCCAATATTTACATTGGATTTGCTTCCAAATGTTTGCCATCTTAATGGGCTGTAAATAAATTGGGAAGAACACAGCACTGGAACATTTTAAACACGAAGCCTACTAATGTCTGAAGACAAGGAACAGCACGTGTAGGAACAAGCCAATTTTCAGTACTTTAAAAAAAATGCATAGTCTGGCTTGCGGTTAATCTGATTTTTTTGATAGAAAGAAGACAAAAGTGGGCCTGCATGAAATGAAAAGAGACTTGAGACTTGGGTTGTGTCCATGGCTTTTAGAGAGATGAGCTAGATCCTTCCAGAATGTTTAAATTCCTGCCCACACCCATTGATACACAGCTAGGAGTTACAGGCATGGGGACTCCAGCTATCAGGCTTTCTGAAGAAACAGCAGGGGAGGAGCTTCTGTGCAGGGTGGGCAGAGGTCAACTGGGCCATGAAGGACAAAGCGTGTTTCAGACGTCTTTAAGGTGAGGACCATAACCATCTACACTGGGTCTTTCATATTCTAGTTATTTATCTAGAAATCTTAGTCAAGTCAGTGTCATCAGAGGCAGAAACCATGATTTCCCTTCATGTTAAGGCCTGTCTTAGTTCCAATGAGTATAAGTTAGGGGAGCCAGGGTTGCGTGAGTAACAAAGACACAACGTAAAAATAAAAGCAGAGGGACAAGAAGCCATCCATCTTCTGTTCCCAGATTTGCCACATTGTTAGAAATGATTTTTCAAATAATTACCAAGAGAAGAAAGTTCACGAAGTGAGAGCTGGACATTTTTCATGCTCAAAGGACTCTGGGCTAACTCCAAACTTCCTCACATGGAACCGTTGCTGGGAGTAAGACACTGGCTGGAAGACACATTGAGTACTTGTGATTATCTAATTTAGCCTTTGGTTTTCATAAGGATGAGTATACGTTGTGAGTGTGGGTGTCTGATCTGCATGTATGTCTGAGTACCACATGTGTGCAGTGCCCGTAGAGGCCAGAAGAAGGTGTCAGGTCCCCTGGAACTGGACTCACAGATGGTTGTGAGCTGCCACATGGGCGCTGGGACTGGAATCCAAGTCCTGTGGCATGACATACAAGGCTCTTAACCACTGAGCCTTCTCTCCAACACCATTGAAACCATTTCTTTTCTAAAGAAAATAAGCCTTATAGAATGTCTGTCATCTGGACTGTTTGATGACTGAGGTCTAAGTTTTTGCTCCTGTGTGTATGTGCTGGTTACTTTTAATCTTGAAGGCACAAGACTAGTGTAGTGTGAACTTATTCAAGTCAATAACTATTATCATTTTAAATTCATTTTTTGATGTAGGATTCTCATCATTATTTCATTAGGAATAGTCTTTATGATTATTTAATAGTTTAGTGACTATTTATTTTAAAACCAAAAGGCACACAAAACAAAAGATATATGTGTGTGTGTGTGTGTGTGTGTGTGTATAAATATATATTCATCTGTTTATTTTTTTCTATTTACTTTATTTCAATAGTTTCTATTTCAAAATACTATATATTTTCCCTTACACATAGTATCTGAGTTCTTTCCCCAAATAATAGTGACCAGGAATATTGAATAAAAATATAATAAAGGCAAATTTTATGAATAATATTTTTATTTATTCTTTGAAAATACATATATGTATACAAAATATCTTGACCACTATCTACCTTTCCCTTCAAACTCACTTTAAAACCCCAATGTATCTCATTCCCAATTTCATGCCAAAAAAGGCAAAGTCTGATGTGATGATTTTTCTCTACTGCTAAGTTCAGACAGAATGAATTGGAATTTTATAAGAATATGACAATGACTAATTTGCTGATGAAGAATATTCACGTCTGTATTTTACAGTTCAGTACCATGGCACATTCAAATAAAAATTTCATTGACTCAATCATTGTTTCCCTAAGAATTTATGACCACCCTATATTCAGAGGATTGTGTCAGCACTGGATATCTCTAAATCTATCTGTTAAACCAAGCTATTTGGAGACAAAAAAGCAAATCATTGCTTTACTCTGCAAACAATGTCCACAAACTTCCAAAATGAAAAGCTAATGCTGGTGTGCACCTTACCTTCAGTTAGATTTTTCTCTTTTAGATGAAATGACACTATTAAAAACATAAAAGGTTCCTCTTCATTTGTTGCTGGGTAAATAGTTGTCTGGAGAGGTTGTTTAGAATAAGAATATGGAGACTTGAAATAAGACCATCTTTCAAAGAGAGACAATAATTTCAGCATCTTTCCCAAGTCGGATATCAGAAAGGAATTTTTTTTAGTGGTGTCTTCTTTTTTGAAAACCACATCATGGCCTGCAACACAACTTCAGAATACCAGCGAAGCTGAAAGAGTTCATAGCAGTATGCTGGCTTAGAAATCAGATATCTATCTATCTATTTCTTCCTATATACTCTCTCCTACCTACATATGCCTGTATAGATATAGTACATAAATATAGATATACCTTTCTTTCTAAAGGTTATAACCACAGGTTATTAAAATCTAAACCTAAGACCCTGACATCCACATACCACATACCTAGTAATCGATAGGTGATATTGACACAGAACAAACTTAATTTTCCTCACCATGTAGTACATTTAGGTAGGCTGATATTTTTGGTGATGAGGGGAAAAACAAATAGAAAAACTTTGGCCAGCAAGGTAAGATGGCTCTACAAGTAAAGGAGCCTGTCACCAAGCCTGAGAACATGGCTGGGATTCCTGGAGCCCTCATGATGGAAGGAGAGAACAAACTCCTTCAAGTTGTCCTCTGACCTCAATATTAATGCTGTAAATATGTGCATATGCATGTGTGCACATGCACATATACTAAATATTAATAATTTTTAATCACACAAGAGAAATCTCAATATGAAGAGACATTTGGATCCCACAGAGATGCGTTGTCTCTGCCAGTGCATGCCTCCTCCAAACAGAGGCATCTCTCTTCTGGAACTTTGCTTTCTGTCTCTTCCTCAAGATACAGCAGAGTCAAATACACAGAGTGACATTTTTTGAGGGAAAGAAGTTTGGAGTTTAATCAGAAAGGGAGCAGGAAAATTATATGTCTCTCTCCACAATAGTCAAGACATGAATAAACAGTAAGTAAATGAATCTCAGGTTTTAGATGAGGCAGAGGCCAAGAATCACTGCTGTGCATCCAACAATGTTGACTCTGTAGAAAGTTCACGTGCTTTTAACTTTTGCAGTGATGTCCAACAAAAGCCTCTGTGTCGCAAATCTAATTGTTTCATTGAGATGAATATATGAAGATAATGAAGTATCCTTGGCTTTGTCCCTTGAAGGGAAATGATGAGACCTGCATTGCCTCTTTCTTCAGGGACTGATGGAGGTTAAGTGAAGAAAAGATGCCGGTGTTTGTCTTTACCTGTTTTTCTGGAACATTCAGTGAAAAACAACATCTTCAGGAAAAGATGAAACTAAGAACAAGTGCAGCTGGAAAACAGGCTATGCACCCTTTCCATTGACACTGTCTTTGCATTGACCCATGAGCATGCGTGAGTGTGCACCATTGGGCTTCCTCACCCAGCCATGTTCCTGTCTCTCCTCCCTTATGACTGTCACCAAGACTGGCTCCTGTGGCCATCCATGTGGCTTCACGGATCTACTCAGTCATTACAGTGTACCTAAACCCTGCATGCTTAGAATCACAAAGAAAAAAAAATGGACTCTAGTGTGTTATAATAGCTAAATTTCATAACAAAAAAAATTGAAGAGAATACAAGCAGTCCAGATATGATTTGATAGGCTGAGGTCAAAGACGGGTCTTGAACCAGAACCATAGTCACTACTCTACTCTATACCTAGTGGCTTACCCATGTCCCTCCCTCAGACTCAGCTCTGCAAACACATTAAAAGTGGCAGCTATTGCAGCCTCACAGAGCACATTTTCAAACACGCGCTGTCCAAGATGCAGCTGCAGTTCCAAACCAGGAGCGCTCCTCATTCCCAGTCACAAAGCCTGTCTGCAGCCTTGTCCTGCTCTGTGAAGGAATGTTGAGCAGAGATCAGTGCACGAAGTGTAGCCTCAGCCCTGGCGCTGGGAGAAGGTGGGGGAAGCCACACGATGAGCAAATGGGAAAAGCTTTCTGAAGCACAGAGAAAGTATCTGCACAGCCAATTAGACAAATCACCCTAAAGGGGAAACATATTTCCCTATTAAAGCCTGCCAGCATCCAATATTTCCCAATTAGTTCAAAGGACTCAGCCACATATGTGGGCCAAACTGTGCTACATCCTTTGGAAGCCCCATATCAATGGTTAGAATCTCTTTGATTTTTATGAATCAGTTTAACGCTGTACATGAGTATGCCTTCCCTTGAAAAAGCAGGGACCCATCAAATGAGAGACTAAAAAGCAAATCCTTCCACTGGAAACACACAGCAGGACAGATGTTTTACACCAGCGTACTAAAATGGACAAAAAGGATGAGTACAAATTGAAATGTCAGAGTTCCAATTTGCCACACCTTTGACCCAAGTCCCACCCCCAAACGCTATGTAAGACATCCTTTCTGCCATGAGAAAGGTTGCTGTGTTTCATAAATAATAACACAAGACACTAGATTAAATCCGAATGTCAGATGAACAAGGAATAAGCTGTTCGTGTGAGTGTGTCTCAAGTAACTTGGACCACACTCAGTTTATTCCTCACTTGCCTGAAATGCCATTTTAGCTTGTGCTATATTTTATCTGGTGACATAACCTAAGAAAGGGTGAGGTCAGGGTCGTGAAAGCGCGTTCATCCAAATAAGTAACACCACCTGACAAACGTGCCACGTGGACATTCTAACTTGGAAGACAGGTCACTAGAAATTCTGTCAACAGGCTCCTTCTAGAAGTGACTGAGGGTTCATCTGGGGGCAAGAAAGGAGATGGAGGAATGGGCGCTGCTGAGAAAGAAGAGATGATAGGAAAGGTCGCTGAGAGATGATGGGGTAGGTAGCTGAGAGGTGATGGAGAAGGTGGCTGGGAGATGATGGAGAAGGTCGCTGAGAGATGATGGAGAAGGTCGCTGAGAGATGATGGGGAAGGTCGCTGAGAGATGATGGGGAAGGTCACTGAGAGATGATGGAGAAGGTCACTGAGAGATGATGGGGAAGGTTGCTGAGAGATGATGGAGAAGGTCGCTGAGAGATGATGGGGAAGGTCGCTGAGAGATGATGGAGAAGGTCGCTGAGAGATGATGGAGAAGGTCGCTGAGAGATGATGGGGAAGGTCGCTGAGAGATGATGGGGAAGGTCGCTGAGAGATGATGGAGAAGGTCGCTGAGAGATGATGGAGAAGGTCGCTGAGAGATGATGGGGAAGGTCGCTGAGAGATGATGGGGAAGGTTGCTGAGAGATGATGGAGAAGGTCGCTGAGAGATGATGGGGAAGGTCGCTGAGAGATGATGGAGAAGGTCGCTGAGAGATGATGGAGAAGGTCACTGAGAGATGATGGGGAAGGTCGCTGAGAGATGAAGGGGAAGGTCACTGAGAGATGAAGGGGAAGGTCACTGAGAGATGATGGAGAAGGTCACTGAGAGATGATGGGGAAGGTCACTGAGAGATGATGGGGAAGGTCACTGAGAGATGATGGGGAAGGTCGCTGAGAGATGATGGGGAAGGTCACTGAGAGATGATGGAGAAGGTCACTGAGAGATGATGGGGAAGGTCACTGAGAGATGATGGAGAAGGTCGCTGAGAGATGATGGAGAAGGTCGCTGAGAGATGATGGAGAAGGCGGCTGCCTCTAGAACACCATGTTTTTCCTTGTTCTCCTTTTCCCAAGTCCTCTCTTCTCCCATGTAGTCAGCATGGCTGTTTATCTCTGTGGTCAAACTCCATTTACAAGACACGTGATGGTGTTAGGCAAGTGACATTGGAGTTCCACAGAATGTCTTGCAAATTATTTCCCTGTGTAATAGTTTGTAGTGTGTGAGGGGAAGAGTCTCACCGTCACAAGCCTTTCGCACTCTATATGTTGGAGCTGAAAAGCCTGGGTCTTAGATAGGGTTTCATTTCTCTGAAGAGACACCGTGACCACTGCAACTCTTAGAAAGGAAACCATTTAATTGGGGCTGGCTTACCGTTTCAGAGGTTTAGTCCCATTATCATCGCAGCCAAAAAGCATGGCAGCATGCAAGCAGGCATGATGTGGGAGACGAAGTGGAGAGGAGAGGTTGTACATCTTGATTCTTGGGCCGCAGAAGGAGAGTGCCACACTAGGCATAACTTGAAGACCTCAAAGTACCCCATGCCTGCCCCACAGTGACACACTTCCTCCATCAAGGCTCCACCTACTCCAAGAAGGCCACGTCTCCTAACAGTGCCACTGCCTATGGGCCTATGGGGGACCATATTCTTTCAAAGGATTTCTTTTGGAGGATGCGAGGGTGCTCTGTGCTTGACTTTGTACAGTGATGCACAGCAGGCAATAAAGTGATGATTCTGGCCTTAAACTACTGTGCCATATGTCTACCAGAGTCTTGTGTGACCGTGAGTACATTACAACCTACTTGATTAGTATTTGCCAGACAAATAACCCATCTATCTTTCCTGTCATCTCTCTTGGCATCCATGGTAGCCACAGTTGCTCTGTCCGTGGCTATAGACTCAGTAGGACATTGTAGTGAGCAGACCAAATAGATTTCTCTCTGATTTCTGGCTTGACCTTTTTACTAAGGACTGAGGAGTTAAGAAATTTCTCTTGGAACATCCCCTTCTCACTTGGCAACTAGGGATGATGACAGGACTTCTTGCAGAGGACGGCTGTGACAATGTCATAACATCCACAGGCAGAGTTGTCAGCACAGGATCTAGAATGAAGCCTTTGGTGACCAAAAGCCACTATCCCTAACCATGAAAAAAAAAAAAAAAAAAAAAAGAACCTGTTGCTGTTTGTCCTGGGCTTGGGTTTCTACTAGAAACCAAACACTCAGTCATTTCAACTCGGAAAGAAATATTTCAAGCATTTCCTGTTAGAGGAAGATATAATATCCCATGAAATAAACAGATGATTTGAGCTAATTACCTTACAAAGCTTAAAAAAAAATAAGCCTAGTCTTACTGTTCAGGACTCAAGTCAAGTTTTTTCATGAGTCTTCTGCAGTGGTGAGGGGACTTAGACCACATATTATGTATGAAGCTCTCTCCTTCTCTCCTGCCCCTTTATTTTATATGGGCTATTTAAACAACTGTATCCAATTACATTAGCGAGTCTTTTAATGATGATTAAGTGCGTAGGAAGGAAGCAGAGGTACAGTGGCATGTGTCTGTACAGCGGTGCAGCACTGTCTCACTCATATTCTCCAGTGTTCTCTCACCGGTCTACACCCTCTAGACACTGGCATAGGCCACCCAGGGCCCAAGTGACCTTTCTCTATGATTCTTGCATGTCCATTAAACGTCTCATGTTCTAGGACAACTCATCAATTATGGAATTAGAGGAAATAAACTGAACTAAGTCAATAGAAAGTTTGCTAGACTGATGACCAAAGGAACCCAGGCTATGTTTTTACTTGGCCTTGGCTTCAATCTCCAGTTGAGAGAGGGTAGGTAGTGAGGTGGGGGCGAGGCCAGGGCTGGGAGTGGGGGTCTCAGTCAACAGACAGTGGAGTCTTCTGACTTTCTGCTCTACTTTGAAGTGGGGTTGTGTGAGAGAATTTTAAGCCCTGTGAGCCAGGGAGGGTAACCTACATGTCCCAGATTCTCTAGGCTTCAGGGATCACTCAACTCTTTAATACCAACTGATGTGGAATGTGCCCTGACTTGTACTGCCACGGCAGGTCAGCTTTCTCCTTCTGTTTCTGCAAATCCTACGGAATGTGGACATGTGGGAGAAATCCACCCAGCAGTGATGCGCTAGCTCCAGTTTTATCTGCTTCTCCGACTGACTTCGTCGTGTACTCTCTCTGTTTGGTGATCACACCCTGAGCTGCCATCATCTTACCTTATAAGGTCAGAGAGCAAAGGTTAAAAGAAAGCCCTCCCTAGTTTCCTCAAAGTGCAAGACCAGGCTATGATGTTCTGTAAAAATAAACTAGGAGTGGCGTAATCAGAGGCAAATTGCAAACACACACACAAAAAAATGGTTTCTAAAAATTAAATATGGTAACTCAGAGTCCAACCCCATATCCTTTCCAAAAAGACATGCTGCTGTGTCTATCACAAGTCTTTCTACACAGCCCATGCCATGACCCACAATTCAGCTACTCTTCCTATTTTACAGGGATGACAGATACGCACCAGCCAAGCAGCTCCCAGAGCCAAGTGGAAGAGCTGTGCTGTGGGATCGAAGGACATTTGTGTCAACCAGGGGCAAGACTAAAAGTTTCAGCAGAGAAATCCTATGGTATGTTTGCAAAGGGGTGATGTTTGGCTTCAGGCAACAGGTATCTTCCAGGAACTATTTCTTGAGTACATTTTAATGAGAAAACAAGAACTAAACATTTAGTCAGGTTAGATCTCTCCTCAAGAGCTGTTCTCTCACTCTGTTTGTTTCCCCTCAGCTTCTGCTATGAGAAGGAAATAGCAGTGTGTAGTCATGCACTTGGGTGGGGTGGGAGTGAAAGGAAGAAGAGGAAAAGTGTTCATGCCATAGGACCAGCACAGGCAGAGGGTCACAGGGGTGTGAAGAAACAACAACCACACCCACAAGCACACCCCAGCTGGCCACACCAGACCGATGGACTACTGGGGTGTCATGTACATCCATTTAGGAAATTAATCGTTCTGGCTCAACCATGAGTTTCCATCTTAGCCTAAATATTTGGGAAAGTTAACAACAAGGAGAGAGAGGGCAAATATTGGGTCATGGTGTTTCTGACGTTACTCTGAAGAGATAGTAAATTGACAAAAGTAGAAGGAAGGGGACAGCTACTGAGGGTGCCTGGGGAAGGAAGCAGTGGGTGGGAAATGTGGAAGGCTCAAGATAAGTTCTGAAGAGCAGCCGGCAGAGGACTACAGGGACTCCCAGGCTGTGTGGGAGCGGCTTGTGCCATGCTGGAAGAGGTCTGGTTGCTGGTAGCATGGAAACCCCCGTGCAGAATCTGCTTCAACTGTGTGCTGCCGCTGCCCACCCTGCAAGTCCCTTCTTCCCTGTGGATCACACTCAAATAAAATGTATAAGCCTAGTTTGTGCCTGGGCAGCAGCCTAGGAATCTGTAAGCATTTCTCAGTGAGGGAAACCGAAATGAGAAAAGGAGGGGGAGGAACCAAATGGCCCGTTGTGGTGTAGGAGCACCAAGGGTCCCGGAGTCACCGAGGGGCCACGTCATGTGCACAGCTGTGTTTGTGCATCTGGGCCTTGCAGGAGAGTCTTGAGGATTAATGTTAGGGGCTCTTTTCATTTTTAGAGTTTTAGTGCTGCTTCCTGAGAGAAATCAGATAGGAAATAATAAACATACCCCCTAAAAAAAACAAATGGTAGGAAGTTGAACAGGTTTATACAATCTTAAGAAGTTTTTACACGGGCTGACTCCAGTTTCTATGGGAAATCAGAAGGCCTGATGGTAACTGCAAGGGCTGTTGGGCTTTCACTCTTTGTGACACAGCCTGATTTTCTGGCAGAAGACGAGAAATTTCCAGAAGGAATATAACTTTTTAAGGATTTATTATTTTTAATTAAGTGTGTGTGTGTGTATGTGTGTGTGTGTGTGTGTGTGTGTGTGTGTGTGTGTGAAAGAGAGAGAGAGAGAGAGAGAGAGAGAGAGAGAGAGAGAGAGAGAGAGAGAGAGAGAGAGAAGCCCTTGAAAGAAAGAAGATTTGGATTCCTTGGCGCTAGATGGACAGATGGTGGTGAGCCATCTGACATGAGTATGGGAATAGAACTTGGGTCCTCCACAAATGTAGTGCATTCTCCTAGAACCATCTTTCCAGACCCAAGGCTTTTGATTTTAAGGTCATGATTGATCCAGAATTTATTACTCTACCTTTTATAGAATCATGACAATATCACAAACACAATAATGATACAAGTGCCTCGGCTTGGGACTTGGACTAGCTGAAATGCAGAAAAGAGAGCATGGTGCCTTCCAAACTTTTGGAAAAGTAATTATGTTGAACGTCCAATTGAAATATCCTAAGGTCTAAATGGTGCGGTCAATTATAATAGCAGGTACCAACCAACAACAATCCGTGCACCTCCAGGCTCCAAATTTGCGCCTTTTGAAATGGACTTTGGAACGATTATCCTTGTAAGCATTGTTTCTATAGCTCATTAAAATGGACTCATGTTATAACACTGTGAATTACAATTATACTTCAGATAATTAAAACAAGAAATTGTCTTTTTATTAATCGTGTGAACTCACTTTCCTTGCAATTAAATCATCATTGGGTTCTTGATTATATATTACTCTGGGTCACTGTGCATTTCAAAATATGAGAATTTCAGATGATATATATAAAAATGAAAGTAGATCCATTCTTCCTTACATACATACACACACAAACACACACACCTTTTGTTACTGGCATGTGGACAAAATGTTAGGAGATAATATTTACTATGGAGGACGGTTAGGAGATAAAACCCTGCTAGGAATCTGCCCCACGCAGAAATGCATTCAGATGCAGATCCGCCACCCACTGAACAGAGCACACAGCCAATCTGCAGGCTATTATAATTATTTCAGAATGGGTTGACAGCAAACTGTGTGGAGAGTCAATCACAACACTTAAGCTGCCTCTGAGTTCATGATGGTGAGATACACACAGTCATTTCTGCAGCTCTGGAAGAATCATTTTCTGGCCCATCACCATCCAGTTTACACCAAGTCACTAGAGATATGGAAACATTCCTGAGACTCCCATATCCCAATAAATTATACAAATTATCTGTCAAAGGCAAGTTTGATTTAGTAGGCACTAATGCCCAGCGTGATACCCATGGGAGCAAACTAAAACTACTGATAGAAAATACAGAAAGATTGTAGGGCACAAATTCAGTAGGAAAAGGTACAAAGGCCCTATGACTCCATACAGTGCGTATGGCAGCCATTTCCTTGTGTTCACACATTGCGTGCATGCTTTTAAAAAGCCAGGCCACATTCCTTTAGAGAGGAGGGTAAGAATAACATAGCTGTTCAGTTCATGGAGATAAGAAAGACCGCTTGCAGGGTAAAGGGATGCTACAGAAAAAGAGGTCACTAGATATCTTCTTTTTAAATAGTCGTTTGAGTGCTGAAAACACAGGGGACAAATCCAGACTGAGTTTATTGGCCAGATGCAGATGAAGATGCTGGCATGCAACGGTCATACAGAGAACAGCTGTAGAGAGCCATCGAGCAAGCACGTGAACAGGGCAGCAGAGGCAGGCTCTGGCCCCTCCTAACCACACAGCTGTGGGAGCCAATACTGCTCCCTCTGCTTCCGTTTCCATGGGTTACAGAATCCCGAATCCTGACAGGAACTCTCATGTAAGGTTATCTTGAGGACTTGAGTTCACCCTCGCAAAGCACATAAAATAACGTTTGCTAATAAGTGAGCCCTTATAACAAATTTCAGAAATTCTTATTTGGAAACAATTACAGCAACTGGCCTAACAGCTAATTTTCTTCTAAGCAACTTACTTCATGTTTTGAAAGGCAGCAAGAATCAATTTGTGATGTCTGCCCATGACCTGACTTGCTACACTTCCATGCTTGACTGAAATCTAGGCTGGCTGTGGGCATTGAGACAGCCCTGAATCCTCTCTGCTCATGACCCTTAAATACAACCCGTGGCCATGTTTTTTTCTCTGGGGATCAGGACCTAGTTCTAGAGACACAAATACTTATTACCCAAACTATTTTTTTTTTCCTTTTACAAATCATATGCCAGGCTTTAATATATAAAACACACTGAAACTGTATTTATCCTTGGGACCATCTTCTTCAGTGTGTGGGATCCAACCAAGGCAGTCTTAGGCAGAGGAATTGTAGAAGGAGAAGGAGGAGGAAGAGGAGGAGGAGGAGGAGGAGGAGGAGGAGGAGGAGGAGTGGAGGCTGCCCTGGTTGCCTGACATACAACATACAGTGAGAAGACTTCCCAGGCCTGTCTCACTTCACGTTAAGACAGCCTGACCTCTCCAGCCTGTCGCAGTTGGAGTACAGGAACACAAGCCAAATGCTCGAGTATTCATCCTAATTATCAAATCCTGTTTTTTAGTGTTTTAATAAATCAAAAATCCTATTTTCCATTGTATTAAAGATTTCCTTAGGTGGTTCCCACACAAGGAGGAAATGAGATGCACCAGTGACACATTATGTCATCTTACAGCTGTGTTCTGCTTGCAAAACCGAGTTCCCCACAGAACAATCGTCTACCTGGCTTCAACTGACTCACGCTGCCATCTTCCCTCTGCTGTTTCTAAAACCCAAATGATGTCAGACTTCATGATTAAGGACTTTTTACCAGTTTAGAGGTTGAATCTAGTTCGTAATAAAACAATAATTTTCAGTTATGAAAAACTGACTTCTGGGACTTGAAAGAAGCCTAAGTGACTAAAAGCACCGGCTGCTCTTTCAGAAGACCTGGGTTCTATTCCCAGCTCCTCCGCAGCAGCTCACAACCTTCTGTTACTCCAATCGTAGGAAATCCAACACCCTCTTCTTGGCCTCAGTAGTTACTTCAGAATTTCATATACATAAAAAATAAATAGAATCTAAAAGTCCCCACCAAACTTACTTCTATGAGGCATAAACCATTAGAAACATAAGTAGAAATCACATTGTATACTGTGCGTCTGCTCTGTTGGTCTGAAAGAATCCTTCCATCCAATCAGAAAGACAAAAAGCTTCTCTGACACCATTTTCCCATTGCAGGCAGGGTATAATGTAAATCTCATACTGAGCAAGTTTTCTTTTCTTTTTCTCCTTTTTCTGGTTTTCTGAGACAGGGTTTCTCTGTGCAGCCTTGGCTGTCCTATACTCACTCTATAGTCCAGCTTGGCCTTGAACTCACAGAGATCCACTTGCCTCTGCCTCCCAAGTGCTGGATTGCAGGCATTCAATTTTCAGTGAAGACCATTAAAGAACTAGTCAGATGAGAAGTGAATGAATATTCAATGTTAGAAGGAACTCTTTCTCCATGCTCACACTGCATACATTTAAGATGCGCTGCAGTGAGTCTGAAGTGGTTTCTGAAGGCCTATATATTGAGGGCTTGCACTTCAGCCTGGACAGAGGGGAACATAAGGAGCTGAGTCCTAGTTGGTATGTTGTTATGGAAGGCCCTCTCTCTCTCTCTCTCCCGCCTCCTTGAGCACTAGAAAGTAAATAGCTTTATTTCCAATACAGACCACTGTATGCTCAAGTTTCTTAACCAATATATTTTATTAACAACTTAGTGACCAAGCATACATCACTTACAACTCAACTAACCAAAACAATAGGAAATGAGGATTAATGGACACAATAGCAAAACCGTAAGGATATCAGTTCTGAGGAACAATTCTCCTGGCACAATCAACAGGATTTCTTCTGCTAGAACCTAGAGTAACCAGAACCCAGAACCTCAGCAGGATCCGGAGCCCCGAAGCCTTCCCTCGAGCGGTTCTCTCTAGGAGCGTCTCGAAGTGCAGCGATGAACAGCCAAAACTATCCCAACTCTCCAAAAAGCTCAACCTTCAGTTCTGGGCTCATTTATATATCTCCTTCCAGAGTCTGTGCACGGGATCTTTTCAGCTGGCAACAATCAAGCTCCCACATTAGATGGTCGGTCTTCTAGTGGATTAACCTCACCTGTTCTCTCACAAGACCTTTCCAATCCCGCACTTGGGATCCTATAAAACAGGCTTGTCTCTCCTTCAGACCACAAATCAACAGGGCCAAGTGACCAACCATTAGTGAAACCATCTCTGTGTGTGTGTGTGTGTGTGTGTGTGTGTGTGTGTATAAATAATTTGGTATTTTGAAACAAGGTTTCTCTGTGTAGCCCTAACTGTCCTGGACTTGTTTTATAGCCCAGGTTGGCCTCAAACCCTCAGAGATCCACCTGCCTCTGCCTCCATAAGTGCTGAGATTACAAGTGTCCACCAATGCACCCAGCTTATTATTTCTTTTAAATTATTTATTTTTTTCACAAAACCAAAAAGTTTACCAACACAGGACTTGAAATTATGAAACATGGTAATTGTCAGATTTAACTGAGGATTTGGCCATGCAAACTTCTTAAAAATGATAAATTTATACTTGGATTATGTTTTGATTTTGTGCAATAAAACTATTTCCTTTAATTTTTAGCATTTGCTGTCTATTGATGATGACCATTCATATTTCTGAACACATACCTTCACTCATGCATTAATTTATTCATCAGGCATATCATCTACCTGGGTCTGTCCCTGCCGCAGAAGTGGAAGCTGCAGAAAAGAATAAGGTTGCTTAAAGCATCTTCCCGCTGGGGGCTGGTACCCTGGCTCCTGAAACACAGCTTAGAACTTGGCAGACAACACAACACTTCATCCATATGTGGGGCTGGTAAAGAATAGTCATGGGAAAAGCATGAACACATAATTTATGTGCTGTTACATTTTTTTATTACACACGTATAAGACAAACTCCATACAGCAGGGAGAACCATGTGACAATCATGAGAATAATGAATTCTATACATGTTACATTCACAATGACTTGGCCATCTGCATTCCTCTCGTTTGAAGTAGGTGTTTTTCTTATCTTGTTGGGCCTAAATTTCCGAATGATATTCAACATTTATCCTATCTCAACTCTAATAGCTTAACTTCTTTATGTTACATTTTTAAAATGGAAAAATGATCTATAATAGACATTCTTCAGTTACTGAGCACCTACTATGCATTACATCACTAGATAACATGTTATTTGTGATACCTTTCTTCTTTAACTATGGAGTCTATTGAGTCACATGATAAAACTTTCCACTCTATTCATATATGTGGGATATGCTTTGCCCAAATTCAACAGCTCTTAAATGAGAGGGTGGATGTCAGTAAGGTCCAGGGTCCAAGTCTGTTTTACACATTATACCAAGAAGTTCAATAAACTGTATTTGATACAGGGTACCATTGCAGTATAGAACATTTCTAGCAAGTAAAGCCAAGCCAGTGCAAAGGCTGCTAGGATATTAAGAAAGATGTAAATACTTAAAATTTCACTCTTAGCAATCTGACTTTAAAATTAGCATTTTCAAGGAAGATTAGGGTGGTGCTCCAGGGTCTTCCCCAGACATGTGATCGTAATGCTTAACATATGAGAAGATTGGGTGGCCCAAAGAGAGAGCATTGTTCAGAGGATGAAAGCAGGATGCAACATTCCTATGTGCTGTTTCACTCTGGCTTTCACAGTCAACTACATTATTGCATGATGTGTTTTGAAACATCCAAGGATCATTTGATTACAGATTTGTTTTCTCCATCTTTTTCCAGCCAACTCCCTATTATGCAGTTAATGAAGCTTATTCCCGGTCCCTGTCTAAAGAAGGAAATATGAAAATAGCCTGATTCTTTCATAGTCTTAGAAAGAACACAACGGTGGAGATTAGTGATACAAAAGAGGACAGGACAGCTGTGAAACGAGAGACAGGTGCCTCCTGTGTCAGTAATAGCAGGGTGCCACCTCGGCGGCTGCATTTCTCAAGAGGTCAGAATACCCAGAGCGTGATGGGCTTTGCTTCATTTGGGAGTTATGGGAACGTGTGTAGAGAATATCTACCGTGTCTATTCTTAATAAGCTTCTAAATAAAGACAACTAGAATTCCAAACAACTTAAAAATAAAACAAGAGACCTTCCTGCCAACATTAAAAAAACAAAACAAAACAAAACAAACACGTGCCCTATGGGTATCAGCTTCCTTTCCACAGTAGCCAGAGAGGGGTCTACCCAGCCTTGCTTTGGATTCTCCCTGTACCTTAAAGGGGAACTTTCACTGTATCTGTGGCTATGGAAGTCCTGAAGAGGAGGGAGGCCCAGATTCCTCACAGCCAGAACTTACACAGCTGGCAGAACCCCCAACTTCTAGATGAAGAAGTATGCCTACAGATTCTATAGTATAGGAGGAATGGGGCTGCCATATACATCATAAACTGAAAAGGTATGAAGGAGAGACTTCTATTGTGAGCTTGTACTATTGGACCCACTGAGACTGCAGGAGAAGTCAGTGCCATATCCAACAGATGCTCTGCTGATGCTCCCAGCTACATGGAAGCCACTGCTGTTGCAGGACTCATCTTTCTGAAAGCATCACTAACCAGACAAAGTCTTCTGCAAGCCATATCTTCTGGTGGATGCATATATAAAGGCCTGATCCTCTACTTGCCTCTGACAGAGAGGACTTATGTCAACTATTGTTCTGTGTGGCAGATTTCCCCCTGTGCTGTTTAGACATCGCCATCCCAACCTCACTGCATAGAGCTGATGTGTAGAAGTTGGCCTTAGTTTTCCATATGTATGGCATTATCTTCCAGACCCAAGGGATGATTGTGTAGTCAAATTCTGGCTCTATGGAGACCCCAAAGAAATCACAGAGGACAAGCAAATGATCCAGGAGTTGTTTGAGGCGATGTCTACCCAGCTCCAGAGCTCACTGCCACCCAGTTTGATAGAACAGGTACATTTCTGCCTGTTGAGCAGTTTGCTCCTGTAGTCTGGAGGACTTGGAAGCTGTGGAGAACTTTCTGCAGGTCTCTCTACTTGTCATGATTGGGTAGGAAACAACCACGGAGGTCCAGCTATTTCTCCACAGCCTAAAATGCAAAAGAGCTTGAGGGTGGATGAAGATCAGCATAAATTTCAAAAGGAGTGGATGTAGAGGAAGTGAGAAAAATGTGAGCATGAGCATCAAGACCAAAGAGGACTCCATAGATCATGGTTACTGTGCAAGCATCAAAACTGCTTTTTATCCAAAAGACCAAACCTGGAAGGTCTGGAGCTTCCATTCATCTTGTAACAGCACAGAGTGCAAAGATCAAGAGCTGGGACCGAGACAGATGCAATGGTCCAGGACTGTAATCCCAGCACTCAGGAAGACAGAGACAAGCACATCTCTGTGAGTTTGAGACCACTCTCAAGTGACTGTCTACGAAGGTCATCCAGGACAGCCAGGGCTACACAGAGAACCTATGTCTCAAAAACAAACAAACAAACGCCCAAAACCCCAAAACAAAAACAAAAAACAAACAAAAAAACTAACCAAACAAACAAAGCAAAACAAAACAGAAAAGAGCTAGGACCAAAATGTTTTCTTACTTCCACATGATGCTGAGATAGAGGGAGTCTCTGGTCTCTTACCTCTTCTTCTCCTTCACCCAATACATGATCATGGCCATGTGATGGCAAAGAGGAGGTTGGACATTGCAGATGCCTTTCTCGTCATCTTATCTAGAAGGTGGACAGTAACATCCCAACTTGTTATCTTCTCATTGAACCCTCCAGGAGGGTTCCTGAGCTTTCCCACAAATGGTCTGTCCTGGCCCTGACTCAGAGGCAGCACCGTAGGCCGTGCAAACCAAGAATGCACACCCATATACCGTGGTCTAGCTTTTCTCTGCTCTAAATTTCAGAAACAAATCTGTGAGTTAAGCCTTCATTGATTGCTGCTGGAGCTGCACAAGGTAGCTGATGGGAACAGCAGAGAGGGGCAGAGACAGACAATGACATTTACTTATTTTGAGCTAATCCTGGTGGGTCCTTTGTGCTTTCAGTACCCACTAACTTACCAACTTTATCAATATTTAAGCTGAGACTAAGGGAGGCCTACAAATACCCTGGCTCATACAGTCAATAGGTATGCCATGATTCAAACTCTGTTCTGTGTGGCCACATCACCTGGCCTCTGCCTGAGTTGCTGCATGGTTATCTGCTCTGTTCAGGAACTCCCAGTGGGGTGAAGGGGACCTCGGAAGCTGTGGTCAGCAGCAGTTGTTCCTGTGAGCAATATTCTACCAACCTACCCTCAATACAGTTATGGAAAGAGCCTCAGTCTGGCTGGGGCTTTGCATCAGAAACAACACTTAGCATGCTTTAGATAAATAGTATTCTTAAAACTAGAGTGTTTAATAACTTTCATTTTGTTATTTCTTTAACAACTGCATGTCATGAAAATGGCAGTTATACTGATGTTAGAAAATATTTTTATATTAAATGAATAAGGATCTCAGGTGCTGAGGTACACAGCTGAAAGGCTTCATGGCACCCCAGGACATGGAGCTTCCTCATGAGTCATAAGGACTGTGTCATGAAGTCTTGGGTACAATTCCGTGTGTGAGTGAGTAGCCAAGCATTACAGAGTAGGTTGGCTCCCTGGCTTCCAGAGGTCATGGGACACTTTTCTGGAAACTACTCAGTTTCACCTATCACCTTTCTCAAATGCATGAAACTGGCTCAGATAAAACATATTGACTCATGTTAAGGGAAAGTGCTGAGAGAGCTGATCTGATGAGCCTCCCAAATCTGCTTGTCACCTGCTGCGACTTTCTGAATCATGGCACGAGGAACAAAGTGCTGCCAGGAGTGTCTCAGATAAAGTGTCAAAAGTGTCTGACTTAATTGTTGGAGCGGGGATTTAAGATGCTGGTTTTCCAGCTGCAAACACCTTCCATTGATTCCGGAGCATTTCCATTGTGTTTAACAGAAAGAGTGTCAGTATTTATAGCCCTGTCACTGGGGAAGAGAAGCATTTGCAATTTGCACTCTCAATTTTGACTCTTAGCCTTCTTTTTTTTTGTAGACACCCTTCAAGTGTCAGACTGGAATTCAAAGACAGCCTTGCAAGTGGTCGCATATAACACTTCCCATTCCGACCCTCAGACAGTCCAGAAGGACCCTTAATCCTGTGTTAATAGGAATCTAAATTGACAAGCCCCCAAATACCCACACTTCATGCATGTGTGAGTGTGTGCGTGTGCGAGTGTGTGTGTGTTGTGTGTGTGTGTGTGTGTGTCCCTGCAGGCCGTGGCTGGAATGGATCCCCATGATAGATTACTCTCACTAGGGGTCACATGGGTGTGTATTTATATTCTATTCCAGATGCTTGGCTCATGGTAAGACATCAGTTACTCGCTGTGGGTAAAGGTCTCTTTTCTCTTCTGCTTAACTTGAGCGGATTTGTAAATGCCTTGAACAATAAAATCCAGCCAAAATGGCATGTAAGGCTCTCACCAAGTCTCTTCCTCCTTCAATGCTGCCCTTAGTGTCACACAGTGATCTTACAGGCAAGGCCAGGTCCCATGGAGAGGCCATAGGTACATGCTTTGGTCTATGCTGCTAACCCAAATCATCCTGTGTAAGATTCCAGCCTCACAGGAGTCCTGAGCCAGAATCATCCCGCCATGTTATGCATTAAGCCACAAAAACCCTGAAGAACCGTTGCTGTTTTAAATTTCTGCTTGGGGCAAATATCTTATGATACAGTAACTAGACAAGACCATTTGTTATGTTCCTTGATTGACAGATCTGTTGGTTTAGATATACATTTTTCTTACTTTGCCATTGCACAGGAAAAGCAGCCATTGTCAATTCATTCTTTTCTTTCTGTCATCAAGAGAATAATAATAACAATAACAACAACAACAACAACAACAACAACAACAACAATAATAATAATAATAATAATAATAATAAATACCAGTTAACATGCTGTGATGATTTATTAGACCAAGGATCATTCTAAGTCCTTTGCATAAATTAGCATCCTCTAATGAAACCTATAAAATGCCATGGTTAACCATGAGGTGGCCCTACTGTGGAGAATTTACAGAATACCCAGGCCACCTAATACCTCCAGGTTCGGATATAAAGAACAGGCTTGAGAGGTGATTGGAGATGGGGTGCAGGGAAGCTTAGCTGTGTACTGAGCAGTGGATCATTCATTCATAAAACCAGTGAGCAATCTGAGTTGTCCATCCACCAGGCCCTATTTCAGAGGTTGGGGGTGCATCCAAACAGAATGAGAAGAAACACCCCCGCACCCATGGAGCTGGCCCTTGAGAGACCGTACAGCTTCAACTTTCCCAGGATGGCCACCAGGCACATATTCTGCTCCCTCCTGCTCTGCAGCAGAGACATTTCTCTCTTTATCCCTCCTTGATAAAATAGTTCAAGGTACTCCCTGACTGGAAGCAGAATCTTAACCTGTGTAGTGAGGTGTAACTCTAAGGAAGAAGAGAGGATGGTCTTGGGGTGGTAGTGGTTATGTTACTGAGTGTACGTTGCCTTTCCCGAGACATAAATAATATGTACATTAAAATATTTATTCCAAAAGGCAAACAAAACATGATGGCATGTGTATAACAATATTTGACGTATGGTTTACTCAGATCAATCCAATAAAAGTGGACTGGAATCAATGAGAAAATGGGGGAAAGCAGGTTCGCTGATATTAAGAAGAATTCTAAGTTATTCATGATGCACGATGATGTCTGATTTCACTTAATTCTGAAAATGTAAACTAACACCAAAAAGGACGCTTTCACTCTTCAGAAGGTAAAACATTAAAAATTTGCAGTCCTGTTTTGGTATTAGGAATTGAGTAATCTGGATTCTCATGTATACCAGAGAAGATAATAAGGCAGTATAATTTTACCACAGAAAAATTTAGCACTATCCCTTAAAATGCAAAATATGCATGCTTTTGATGTAATTGGAATTACATACATATGACCAGGCTTAAAACAATACTGCTTAGAATGTCTCTAGATACACACCAAACAAGTTTAACACATAAATGTATGTATGCTAATGCATGAGCGTGTGTGTGTGTGTGTGTGTGTGTGTGTGTGTGTGTGTGTGATGTATGAGGATGTGTGGAGTATAGATGTGTGTGTGTGTGGAGTGTATGATGTGTCTGTGGTACATGGGTGTAGTGTGTATGTGCAATGTGTGGAGCTGTGTTTGTTAATATGTGTGATGTGTATGTAGTGTGTGGTGTGTGTGCTCTATATGTGGATGTGTTGCATGTGTATGTGGGTATACGTGGTGGATGTGGATGTATATATATGTGTGATGTATGCTTGTATATTCACACATAGATTTTTCACTAACATTATTTACAGTAGATTTGAATTAGATACAACCAATTCATAAATAATTAGATCTGTATGAAATTATATGAACCATCAGATTTAAGGGGAGAAATATTATGTGAAATATGACTCTGTTACTGTAAAATGAAGTCACAGAAATATAATGAAAGAAGACATGAAATGTCATGCCCACTGGAAAATGTGTAAGAAACCAGTAGGCACTGAAATGGGGCTGGGGGAAGCTGGGATGTGTTGTGGGAAGGGAAAAAAATACTTTTGTATTATATCTGTTGACACTTCCTAGCATAACACATTGTTAATTTCACTTCATAAAATAGTAACAGGGTTATCTGAGCAGGGCCATTATAATCTTGCTCTTGATTCTGTATATATTTTCACAAATGGTAACAACTGTTAGCTATTGTATTGAAATATGTATTATCATCTTTATTCTTCTTCTAACAAGTTAGGAATCACAGGTACATTTTCTACATGTTATATAATTAGAGCCTGCCAGATAAAAAGAGAAATTACCTATGATTTAGGAAATAACTCCATACCTAGGCTTATACAAGAAAGTCCAGTAAACTCAATGGGTTGGTTTTAAATAGACATGAAAATAGATGGTGAGGGCGGGGAGGGTGTTAAGAAGAAGGATTCCAGGGGGAGTAGATGGACGGCATGAGAAGAATGGAAGGGTGTGAACATGATACAAATATATCATATATACCTGGGAAATTGTCAAAGAACAAATGAAAAAAAGTTAGAGAAATTAGGAGCTGCTCATGTGCTCGTGCTCTTGGGGTTAAAGCCAGGACCTTAATGCACAGGAAACAAGTTTCTTACCATGGACTCATGTTGACAGCCCAACAGTGACAATGGAGCACTAATGCTCTCTGAGTTCACATAGCCATCAATCCTCTAATCTGTCTTTCAGTGTGATTCCTCTGCTGATGTTGCTCCATAGCTGAAGATGGTTCATGTTCCTTTAAATAAACTAAGAAAATACAGATGTACTGCACAAAGACTGGCTGCCATGCTTGATTTGTTAGTTATTTACTAATTTGTCATCAGAAACTTTTTATTATAAATAATGCATATGAATTAATATTTTGATGTTTATTAATATTTTCTGTTGTGTGGTATACATGATGAGACACTGCCACAACCAAACAAATTAATTTATATGTCACCTCATATAGTTATAGCTCATTATTGCATGGAAACCATATCTGAGCTCTACCAGAAAATATTTAACCTTTTATTAATATTTTAGTACAGTGTCCCTCGTAGTTATGAAGATCCAGCCTACATCTTTAAGTGGATACAAGTCTTTCTAGCATCATGTTGAAGGGATGTGAAATGTACCCACCCGTACACTTAAGGAATCGGAATACAGACAAGAAGATGTTCATGGCTCCCTTCAGTACCAGCCACATTCTGACTGGCTGTAAGAATAAGAGGCTTATTTTTAAGGGCACAAAACAAACAAGGTATCCAAACCAGTGAAGAAAAAAAGAAACCAGATCTGTCAGATACAGACAGCAAAACAGGTGTCTGCAAGATAGGCTGAAACACAAGAAAGGCAAAGAAAACCAGAGGTAAAAATCAATTTGATAATATGAGTAAAACAGACAAGTTCATTAAAGATAAAAAAAAAACTAAAACAATATGAAGTGGAAGAGAAGTTCTAAATAACTGTATGGTCATTAAATAAACTGAATGGATAATTAAAACCACAGGCAATTACCAGATGCCTGTTAGAAGTGTTGACGTATGAAAACTGGCTCCAGCTAGAATAGTCCATGTGCAATAGATCTGGAGACATCAGTATGAATTCATGTTTAGATTAATAAGGATGTTTATATATAATAATAGCAGGGATCACACACTGCCAGGGGACGAGGATACCCATGTCTGTGTGAAACACTCATCGTGGTCTCTTACATCACAGCACATACAATTATATGAATAAATTAATTAGATTGTAGACCCGGAAATATATTTGTTATAAATGGTACAAAAAGGAGAATATAAATCTTTTTATCCCTGGAGAGGACAAAGAATTTTAGCAAAACTACAACGTGTTGGTCTGTTTTTTGTCTCTTTGACAAATACCCGAGAGAAATATGGAAAGAGAGGTTTATTTTGGCCCACATTTTCAGGGGTTTGAGTCCATCATTCCAGGGAGAGTACAGCGGCTCACGGCTTACACCAGAGCAGCCAAGAATCAGAGGGAGAATGTCCTGTCCATTGGCTAGATCAGAGTAGGGGTTCGATGTTTACTATTCGTATTGTCCTTGGTTAGTGCAGTAGTTTGAGAAGAATGGATAAAGAAGCCATGATACATTTACACTATGGAATACTACTCAGCTTTTAAAAACAAGGAAATCCCAAAATGGAACTAGAAATGATCTTACTGAGTGAGTTAACCCAGAAGCAGAAAGACTCACATGGTATATACTCACTTGTAATTGGGCACTAGCCCAAAAGGCATGTCCCACGAATGTCTTCACTTACCAGGAGATTGGGATAGATGTGAGGACATCTTACTGAAAGTCTAGATAAGAGAAATACAGGAGATGGATAAATGGAAGGATCCAGAGGGTCCTAGAAACCTACAAGAAGTACATTGTGACAGGTGAATCAGGGCCCAAGGGGGTCTGCTCCCTCTTATTTTCTTTCCAGGCCCCCAGCCTGTTGGATGCAGCTACTCACACTCAGGGTGTACTTTAGCCCTTAGCTAATCCTTCTTGGAAGCACCTCACAGGCATGCTCAGACGTGTACTTTCTCATCTCCTCAGCGCTTCTCAAAACTGTCAAGGTAACAGGTAAAGTTACCTCTCATATGGAGTGTGCAAACCTTAGATCTTATCTTTGAAAACTACAATCATGAAGTGAAAAGGTAAGCAGGAAATGGGAGAGTATATTCAAAATATGTACATCTGACTTAAGGTCTTACTTAAGGTATATAAAAATATAACACAAGCCAATAGTGTGACAAATAGGTTACTTAATTAATGAGCAGTATATTTGAAAATAAACCAAAGAAGAAACTTACAGATAATACTGTTTAACCATGCAGGACATCTTAGAAAAACACTCAAACCATAGATGGCTAGCACTGCACATCCACAGGATCAGCTGTCCTTAGAGTGACTACTAACATCAAGCATTGGAGACATGAGGCAACTTCATTCTGTTTCATTAGAATGATAAAATGGAAAACTGTTTTGGAAAAATGTAACATATCTGTAACTTTAAACCATAGACATTAAACTCAGATATCTGCCCACAGAAACGAAAAAGTAAGGCCCCACGTAAACTTGTGCACAGATGTTCCAGTTAGCTTTTTTTTTTTAATGAGCATCAGAGTAAGGATAAATTTCAAAACTATTAGTTTGATTGGAAAGAACAAAGCAGCACAGTCTCCATTCTTCCAGTTGTACATAGGTTAGAAGATAGAGATGACCACACAATGGCAGAAAGCTGACCTGGAGCTGGCTGGTGCCAAAACGTGAGAGTAGGATGCGCTTTATAGGGACAAAATGAATTGGGGAATATTCTATAGCTTAATCATGGTGGTGGCTTTGTGACTATATATCATTTTCAAAGTGGGAGTGATAAATTTAATGCAGCCCAGTATTAAGGCACTTGCCTAATATGGTCAAAGCACAGGGTTAAGTTTCCAGAACATACACCTTCAGAGAGTGCCTTCAGAGAGTTTCTTTTACTCAGTTGACGCCATCTGTAAAGTATACTGTAATAAGGCTGTGGCTTCCAGTCATGTAATGTACAATCTCACACCCATCTCTTAGTCTTGTGTGGCAAAGCGACAGCTGAAAAGTCGTCCAGTGCCTCTGTCTGCACACACTTGCCCATTTGAGATTCCTGGATTGTGGCAGAGCGCTCTGATGGCGAATGGGCTTTTTCTCTCTCCCGGGCGGTGTGGTTGGAGCAGTGTTGTCAGCCGAAGGCTGGGGGAGGAGGTTTGGTCAGTGGAGCCCTGGGCTCAGTTTCTGCCACCGTGAGGTGCTCCTTCCACTAACAGTCGGGTCAGCCTAATCAAGTCATGGGAGAAGGAAGATAGTGTGGTTACCTAAAGGAAAATGTTGAGTCAGGAATATGATCTTGCTTCTTGAACAACAACAACAACAACAACAACAACAACAACAACAAAATCCCACTCTCCTTCATTGCACACAGAATCAAAGTTCCTCGAGGACAAATGGCTCCTTTCTATACAGCTTCTTACTCTTCCTACAGGTCTTTCAATCCAGAGTTCAATACAGAAAACACGTACAGTGAGGAGCCAGATGCACCCCGGTGACCTCCTCAGAATGCCAATTTATTTCATTCAACAACTTGCCTGTTTGTAAAGGCAGCTTAACAGACTCCAAAGACTTCTTAAAGCAGGTGCATCATGTTGAGTGGGTGGCTGTTTTACTGTTCCTTCCCTGTGGGAGATATTAATATATTACGTGGCCCCCTCAAATTATATAGTATATGTAGTCATTATTTCACCAGCTAACAATTTTCTCCTTTTTATCTTCCCTTAGTGCAGGCTATCATGGTTTGTAACTTGTGACCCTCCCAAAAAACATGTGCTAAGGTCCCAATCCCCAGACCAGGAAATGTGACATCATATGGAGCTGGGGCTTTGCAGTGCGTGGATCACTTAAGAAGTTTAAGAGGAGCTGGGTGGTGGTGGTGGTGCATGCTTTTAATCCCAGCACTCGGGAGGCAGAGACGGGTGGATCTCCGTGAGTTTGAGCCCAGTCTGGTCTCCACTGGGAGCTGTAGGACAGCCAGGGCTACATGGGGAAACCTTGCCTTGCAAACTAAAGGAAACCCCTTTGGACTTAGTGTGAATCCTAAACACAGGCTGGTGTCTTTAAAGAGGGAATGAGGCACAGAAACACAGAACACATGTGTGAAGAGGCAGAGAGTAAAATGGTTTAGCTTCTAGGTAATGGATACAAGGAGCTCCCCCAGCAGCTTAAAGAAGTCAAGGAAAGATTCTCTCTGGAGCTTCCAGAAAGAGTGTGGGCCTGCTCTCACCTGCTTTTATACCAGGCCTCCAGAGCAGTGAGGAAAACCACTCCTGCTGGTTTCAGCTACCCAGCCTCTGGTCGTTTGTTATGGCAACATTAGAAAACTAGGTGTACAGATCAGTCCTACACCCTCCCAGATGGCCATCAATGTTTAATTCCGACCACATTCAAAACCATATCAGAAACGAGGAACAGGGATAAGAATCAGGAAACGTGCACACATTCAGCCTGAGAGACCATTACCATGTGGGGAATGAAACAACCACGTGGGACAACACTTTTGGAAAGCAGTCTAACTGTCGTCTTGTAAGGGTGAGGTTGTGCACATCCTCTGGAAGACGTGGCTGTAGCAAAGGAGAGAAACTGCTGCACATTGGCAAGGGCAGGGGCCTTTCTAAAGCATCATTGTTCTCAATACTGGGAAACAGCTGAAAGGTCCATGAACTGAACGGAATAATACGTGAAATGCCCTATATCCTACAGACTCAGTGCTACTCTTTTTTTCCCCTTTATTAATTTATTCTTGTTACATCTCAATGGTTATTCCATCCCTTGTATCCTCCCATTCTTCCCTCCCTCCCATTTTCCCCTTATTCTCCTCCCCTATGACTGTTCCTGAGGGGGATTACCTCCCCCTGTATATGCTCATAGGGTATCAAGTCTCTTCTTGGTAACCTGCTGTCCTTCCTCTGAGTGCCACCAGGTTTCCCCCTCCAGGGGACATGGTCAAAGGTGAGGCATCACTTACCAGGAAACTGAGACAGAGGGGAGGACATTCTATTGGGACTCTAGATGAGAGAAGCATGGGAGAATGGCAAAGTAGAAGGATCCAGAGGGTCCTAGAAACCTACAAGTAGAACATTATGATAGGCAGATTTGGGCCCAGGGGTCCCGCTCAAACTAAGGCACCAGCCAAGGACAATACAGGCGGTAAACTTTAAACCCCTACCCAGATCTAGCTAATGGACAGAACACTTTCCACAGTAGAGTGGAGAGTGGGATATTACTTTCTCAGTGCTATTCTTTAATGAATATTTGCAAGATATCCTCTGTGCAGAAAGAACTGAATGGCCTTTCAAACATAGTCTTGAACCGAAGACACCAGTGTATGATGCAAAATGTGACTGCAATTATGTAAAAATTGAGAGTGCTCGCTTTAAACCGGATTAAGAACACAATGACTCTAAAGAGTCAAGGTAGTATTTAATAAGGCAGAGTAAGAGGTTATGACGGTACATCTTTTGCAGGGCTGGGCCCTATAATCATGTTGGAAGTAGTGTGTGCTTTTGTATGGTGCACACATGTGTGAACATACATGTGGAATGTAGACTTTGATCATCCTCAGACGTTCTCTGCCTTGTTTTTTGAGACAGGATCTCCCACTGAACCTGGTGCCTACTGAGTTAGCTATGTTGGCAGGCAGAGTGTCAAGGATCCACCGATCTGTACCTCCTCAGCTCTGGGGTAACAGATACACTCCACCATGTCCAGGGTTTTCTGTTTTGTCTTGTTTGTTTTACCCTTGGGTTCTGGAGATCCAAACTCATACTTGCATGGCAAGTACTTTTCCCACTGAGGTATCTGTCCAGCCCTGGTAGTATTTTGTTGTTGTTTTGGTTTTGCTTTGTTTTTTGTTTGTTGGTTGGTTTGTTTGTTTTTAAAGTAAGCTGTGTAGTTGTGTCATGAATTTTCATATTTCTACTGAACTTTCATTCATTTTCATCCATTATATTCTTTTGCTAATTAAAAAAAAAAGGGGGGGAGCCAGAAAAGAATGTTGCAAAGCTCAGAAGAATGACCCGCTCTGCTTCGACCCTAGGGAACCCCGGCTTTGCTCTGGTTCTGGCTTTTCCCTTTCCTGATCTGGTTTCCAGCCTGTCTATTCAAATCATACTCAAGGCATTTTCGACCAAATTCCAAGACTCTGGAAAAGAGCAGCGACCTGATGAAAATAATCCAACAAACCCTAACTGTTGCTTTGGGGTTAGGGTGATGGGGCCGGAAGGCATGGTAGTGGTGTTCAGCTACGTCAGAGTCCACAGAGCCGAGGATGCTCCGCGGTGACTGGGATTAGCTGGGGATAGCGGGGAGATGTAAGAAGGAGCCAGCTAACAGGCAGCAACCGTCACTGCCGAAGTCTTAACTGTGGCCTCGTTTGAGCTTCATCCAAGCCCCGCGTGAGAGAACATTGTTGCTCCTATTTCTCGTAAGTGAGCATGTTCGCTGAAGAGGAGCTAAGTCCAATGTCAAAAGTGATCGGGCAAGTGTTGAAAAGCACATTTCCTCCCGGGAACTCAGTGACCTTGCGCGGAGCTCTTCGGCTACCTTACTGGTGCCAAAGCCGCTAAGAGAGGAGGCGGTCGTTGAAGGATGTCTCAGACGCAGGTTGTTCTGACGTGGGCGCCAGTGGCTCCGAGAGGCTGCAAAGATTGTAGACGTGGCTTTAGTGGATCACAACACATCTGAGAATATTTGCTTTTTTGTCAGGCTTCTACCTAAAGCGTAATCCACAGACCACATCGATATTGCCTGTGGTAGTCCGTCCTAGTCAGCAAAGACCTCTGTTTATCTTCCACGTGGTTCATATCCCATCTCCCCTGCCAAACACTTACACGCTCCCAGCTAAACCTCGGCTCTTTACAGACTTTAAGAAATGAATCACTTAGCAAATCACCTCAGATAAACAGACATAATCAGAGCTCTGTTTGGATTCATGCTAGAGAAAGTGTGCAGGCCCTGGCTGGTTCATATCACTGCCCTCCCTGCCAATAAATCGGCCCTTTACAATATTGCTTCTGCCAAGAATTCCCCAGGCCCTTGTGTGGTTTCAACAGAGGATATATGAAAAGTCTGAATAAATATCACTGTGTTATCCCTACTCCTGTCCTCAGAGCTTTTGAAAACGAGCAAGTTATGTTTTATGATCTCAATGCATTATGGAAATTGATTAAATCCATCCCCAGTACTCATATTTTGGGTTTAGATAAAAGTTTGCCTCCTCTAAGAGCCTTAATAGTATAATTTTGACATTAAATCTGAGCTAAAATGGAACCAACATGAAGGGTTTAGGCAGGATCAACACAGATAGGTTCCTCCTGCTGTGTCTTGTTGAGTTTCTTATACCGTGAACCACTGACATAAACCAATGAGTTAATAATGATGTAGAAATCAGAAATGTCCCTGGGATCTAAGGAGGTACTTTGCAACGCCCCTAGTAGATGCTATGCTTTTCCCTGTACTCGCATGCTCAGGATAAAGTTGAATTTCTAAATCAGGCACACTAAGAAATTGATGGTAACAATAAGATAGGAGACTTCTACAGATACTCTCATAGTGATGTGCTAAAGGCACAGAGTAAAGTGAAGCCTTGTAAACTTGAAGCCAAGTCTCAGTGTCACCCACTCACCACTCTAGGACAGGTCTGGTCACCTGGGTGTTTCAAGAGCAATTAGCTCATCTCCTTCTTCTCCAGCCATGTTCCCTAAATGCTATCTTCATAAGCACAATCGCCCATTTCTGATCACCTAAGTCTCCACCATCACCACCTGTCCATCTCAAAGGAAATGGAAGTTGAGGCCTTGGAACAGTCTCCAAGTGCAGGTCTTTTTTTACTAAGGTACAATGGCACATGTTTCACATACCCAATATATTAAAAGGGGGCATATTTAGCTCACTATTAGGAGTCTGGTCGAGTCTAAGGAAAGGCCATGGACAGATGGTTTCCCCTGGGAGAAGGATCCAGAACACCTCAGGTGCACTTATGTAGCAACAGTAGGGCCCTCCCTTTGTTCCCTTTTGACACTGTGTAGCTATGAGCCAGTGAAGCTGCCTTTGATAGGAGAAAACGCAAGGAAATAAACATAGTAAATCAGGCTGGTCATAAGACTGCACGAAGACTAGGATTAGCTTCTGAGCAGAAGGCAGTCTTGGATGGAAATCATTTTGAGCATTGGGAGCTCAACTTCTCAGTTTGTAAAATGGCAGTGGTAGTTGTCCCTTCTTCACTGGGTGACTGTTCAAGAGGCCCTAGGATACACTAAATGAGAAGTCTGGTACTTACCAGTTACCTAGTAAACATTGCAATCAGAAGTTACACTCACAGTACCTCCTTTATCATGTATCCATTTGCAAGTGAGGTCTCTCAGGCTTGCTGGAACAGAGGAAGAATAAAAGCATCTCAGGACTGCAGTGCAGCGTTACCATTCATTAACCTAGTTTTCTTCCCTTTTGCCAGTTACTGCTCACAGTCATCTTAGGGCCCACGGTTCATGTTTCAGCAGAGGAAACCATATTCTCTGAGGAATTCATAAAGAAATAAAAAAAAAAACAGGAATATTTCTTCACATTTCTTTTGTCCACTGATTCTTGACTATACTTAGAAATAGGTTACAGCTGTTTTAATGACTATACCTTTAGATTGTATACTTTTATAATTTTGATCATGGTAAAAAAAAAAAAGGTTCTCTAAATAGACACGCACTATTCAAGGAAATCTCTTTCATTTTCCTTGTGTGCCTTTTTCTTTTTAAGATGTTAAAGGGGTAAGTGAAGGAATGCGTGTGCAGTTTGTGTAGAGAGGTACCTCACAGTTTCTAATCAGCGGGGACATTTCCCAAAGGAGGCACAAGACATCTAGTGGCTTTTATTGTTTTGCTTGTTTCCAAAAAAAGGCTTTTCCAATTAACCACAGAACAGGCTAATGACAATTTATTATAGGAAGATTGTGTTAAGTCGATGAAGTGTAGCTGTCTTCATGGGAATTGTGTGGTGATTAAAATGACATATGGTGTCTTAAAATAGCATATGATGCCTAGGCTAGGTAAGGCTATGTGCTAGCTCCAGCCCTACCTGCCCGTTAGCAGCATCTGGAGTGTTCAACATCTGCCTAGACCTCCACCTCACAGCAGGGACTGGTATTAATTCTCCTGCAGTGGGATTCAAAAGGTGGCATTATGATAAAACACTAAAGGGGTTTCTAGATTGAAACTGTGCTTAAGACTATGTGACAGATGTAATTTTTCACCTCTCTTCAAGGAGTATGATTCTGCTTAAAACATTATACCTTTTAAACTGCATTGACTTACAATGTGTCTGTGTCTGTCTGTCTGTCTGTCTGTCTGTCTGTCTGTCTCTCTCTCTCTCTCTCTCTGTGTGTGTGTGTGTGTGTGTGTGTGTGTGTGTGTGTGTGTGTGTGTGAAAGCCAGGGTCAGAAACTGACTTTTGCTCTCCTTCTCTGTTTCGTTTCACCATGAGTGGAATAGCTCCTCTGCCTTTGTTTCCCAGTGTGCGGTTAGCAGGTGTGCTTCACTGAGCCTTTTATGCAGGTTCTGAGGGCCTGGATTCAGGCCCTTACGCTTGCAGAGCAAGCACATTACTAACCAAACCATTTTCCTGGCCCCATGAATAATTTTTAAAAATATTTAAGTGACCTAATCATTGATAGACTCATTATTCCATTCCCTTCTCTTCCTGTCTCATTTCTTTAGTAATAAAATGATTGAAAGCCAGACTCACAGAGAAATCACATCTTGGGATAAAAAGTGGGGGAAAAAAAAGCAAGAGCCATTTGAAAATGTGCTTTGTTGGAGACAGTATTAATCCCAGTGAAAAGGAATTTCTTCTTGAGAAAGAAAACGTGCTCACAAAGTGTCCAAGCATAATAACGGTCGCTTTGGGGATGTGCTAATTGTGAAAACTGAGCATTAGGAATGGATTGCGCAGCTTTATTTAAGTCTCTGCTGACGCTCATTTGTTGGATGATAAAAGCAAGATCCCAGGTTGTCCCATTAGCTTTAGCTCCATCTCTGCCTTCCCCACTAAGCCCCATGGAGCTATAACTTGAAGCCAGTTTTGTTATGACACCATGAGGAACCAGCCTCACCCTGTTCATAGACTGTGCCAAAAGTTGGAAGAGTCCCAGTGGAGAGAATCTGATTCCAATTTAGGGATAAAAGTACAATCCCCCCTGCCAGGTTTCAATTGAGAGCATATTACTCATTCTTAAGTTAATTTCTCGGCTTGCAGAATTCTTCGGCACATGTGTGCGGTATATGTTCTCTCAGCTTCCTCCTCGGGGACCCTGACCTTGATGGGCTAGTTGTAACTGGAAGGACAAGCTAATCAGTGAGAAGCCTAGTTAAACACTTCAGTCATGTAGGAAAATAGTGCATTAAAATTAAAAGAGGGGCCTGACGAAGGAAGTGGGAAGTGTGATTTGGACATGCTTCTTATCACTAACTCTTTTCTACATGTGACGTTCTGAAGTGACAGGGGGCCAAATGCTATGGTTCTCAAAGCACGTGTAGTGAAAAGGACCGTGTTTAAAGTACAGCTGTGTGAGAGCCATGAGAAACTGTGGGTTTCCATGCCCACGGGACTTGCTGTCCTGCAGGTTTGAACCCAGTGTCACACGTAGATTTCTGCCTAACTTCCATTTCTGTAGGCTTTCTCTTTTGTGCCCCCTTGAAGTTTTTCTTTCTTTGTGTGTGTGTGTGTGTGTGTGTGTGTGTGTGTGTGTGTGTGTGTGTGTACACACACTCAAGTTTGTGCATGTTTGTTGAGGCCAGAGATGTCTTCCTCAATTACTCTCTGCCTTATTTTAGGGGGAAAAGAATCTCTCAGTAAACTCGATCTTATGGATCAGTTAGACTGGGTGGCCAACAAACCCCAGAAAAATCTCTTTTCTCCAGGTGTAAGCACTGAGATTACAGGTGTATGCACTAATCACTTGTCAGTATTTTACATGGGTGTAGGGATCAGAATTCAAACCCTCAGGTTTGTGCAGCAGCAAACCTTACCCACTAAAGCCACATCCCCAGCTCTAGTGTGTATCTTTAAGATCAGCAATTCACAAAGCATATAATCTACATTTCTATATTACACACTGCTACATAATGCTGAAAACGGTAGTACAGGAGGGCCCCCAGTGTCTCCCTGATCCTCAGTCTATGATCATTCTTTCTTTCAGTAACAAAAAGTACTTCCCAGGTTCCCATCCCATGTGTCTACTGAACATGTAGCATCTCTTATTGTTCCTGAAGGGTCCTGAGGAGGATGTGTCTGTACTTTCAACCCTCTCTCCTTGTCCCCATGCCATACGTGGCCCTCAGAACATCCTCCTTTCATCTGACCTAATTTCTATAAGTAAGACATAAGTTCATCCCTATTTGCTAAACTATTATTAATCCATATTTCTGCACCCAAGACTTGTGCATGGATGTAGGCATAGCAAGAGGGTGACGTCTCATCAAGTAAAAGAGGAAACTTAAATGGAATATCATGCATTGCTGTGTAGTCATCTGTTAAGTATTCCTTACCCTTGCTTATTGGGATCTGGCCTAGCTGGAATTTGCTCTCTGTTAACCAGAAACACATACTCTCTCTGGGATGCCCTTTTCAAGTATCCTTCTCTCTGCCTTGGACTTCAACCATAGCAATACTAATTTCAATTTATGTAGGATGTTACTTCATTATATAAGGGCATTAATTCCTGCTACTAACCTGCATGCTTGGTTTAACCTAATTTCCCTTTACCCCTTACACACACACACACACACACACACACACACACACACACACACACAGCACTTTCTTCTTGCAACTTTCCCAAATTTCCATCTCCTTGTATTATCCTAGTTTTCTTCCTCACCACACCTCTGGCTGAGCACTACTTCTCTGCCATTTATGTGCCTCTGAGTCCCTCAAACAGCATGCCTACCAGGGGTCTTCAGCCAGCCTAGCTTAACACCAGTTGACCACTCCATCAGTGCAGCTGTTGAGTGGAAAAAATGTGGCCTTTGATGCTGATCAGTTTGGGTGAAATGCTCCTTTCCTTTGACTTCACAAATGGTGCCCCCCTTTTTCTTTTCCCTACTGCATTCTGTTATTAAGCTGATGGACAGTATGAAAGAAGGGAGTAAGAGAAGACCTAAGATAAAGTGTCAGGTCTCCTAGAAACATTTACATTCTAATGTGCAGTGCCATCTCAAGCCAAGAATATGTACAGCAAGGATGTCGCTGGCTGTGGAGGTCAATCATCCAAGTTCAGTGGAGAACATGACTTTGCGAGGCTTTCCAACTTCCTGGAATCCTGCAGCAGCACATAACTTCTGTGCCATCTTTCTCTAAGCTGCCTTCCTCAGAGACCCGCTCACTATGACAGCAGATTAGAATGGATGAGATGCAGAGCCATGCCTTCCTCTTGCAAACTAGCATGTTGGTTTAATAGCTCAAGATTGCTTTTCCTTCATTGCCGTCCAAATGCATCCCAGCCCTGAATAACTAGTCAGTGCTCAGCAGATCCCTGCTTATTTAAGTTTTAAAAACCTCTTCCTTGTTTCACGACCATTGCTTTCACCTTTATGGATCATTCTGGCCAGCAAGCTGTTGGTTGGATTACTGAAGATGCTGCAGGGAAGTGTGTGTGTGTGTGTGTGTGTGTGTGTGTGTGTGTGTGTGTGTGTGTGTGTGTGCGTTAGACACTGGAGAAGGGGAGGAGATTTATTTTAAAGAGTTGCCTCATTGTGATCACAGAGTCTGGAAGTGTGAAGGCTGGCAGACTGACAGACTGGAGTTCCCAGGGAAGAACTTCAGAACTACTTGTCTTTCAGAAAAATCAGTTTTTTTACTCTCTTAAGCCCTTCAACTGATTGAATGAGGCCTGCCACATTAAGGTAAGTTAATTTTCCTTCTTTCATATCTAAAATGAAATCGTCACAGAGACATCTAGAATCTTGTTTGCTCAAGCTCTGGGTGCTACAGCTTCAGGAATTTGATGCATAAAAATGGGCATCCCAGGCAGAGTGCAGAAAAGACATGCGCCAGGGGATGATAGGACAGCCAGTCACTGCTTTCCTACTTCAGGATGAAGGCTGGGAGAGGAGGCGCGGAGCTCAGTGCAAAACCACTCAGTGAGTTTGGTTCGTTGCGTGGACAGTCTTCTAACTGTACACATTAAGGTATCGAAATAGCCTCAAAGAGGGATACGATCCTGGCTTGATAGGTAGGAGATATTTATCTTTCTAAAGTACAGTGACACCCGAATCTTAGAAAGCTTCACGTTGGAAAGCCCAGCTATTTAGGGAGCCTTGTTCTTCTTCTGTCAGGGCTACTTTGAGAGGAAAAACACTCTGCCAAGTTTTTGAAAGTGACAAAGAAAGAATGTGACTGTCACCTTTGGCCTTGCAGTGCTGTGTAGATCAGAAGGCTCGACAGCGAGGATTTGCAATGAGCATCAGAACTCACAAGGACTTAGCAGTTTGCTTTAGAAAAAGGTCATGTCGCGGAAACTGGGGTTGTAACACTGAGCTCATATAAGGCCGCCAGAAAGATGTCCCTCGGATTTTTTATTGATTTAAGTAGCTGCTATCTTTTGACAATGTGTAAATTTTGTTAAAGCTCTGGAAAGTGTTTATAATAATAATAATAAAAATAGTGTCTTTCATTATTTCTCTATGTCATAAATCATGGTCAATAGGTATTTCTTGAACATTCCTTGGGGAGCTATTGTGAATATTAATAGCCTTAGGCAACTTTGCCATGATAGAGAAATGAGATGGTGTGGAAAGAACTTACCTGAAGAAAAACAATAAATGGTCTATAAAGAAAAATGTCTACTGGGAAGGGAACCATCTCTCAGTCTCATTTCCCTTTGAGGTTCACTGTGGACAGGAGTGAACTGTTGGCTGTCCTTTTCAGTGAAGGGCTGTAGCAGGCCGCAGCATGGCAGACACGGTGCCCGTGGGTTTACCTTTTACCCTTCTCCCCCTTGCTAAAAACCACTAGATTCCATTCCTAAAGCTAGTCCCCAAGGTCTATTCCCTTAGTTGGCCTCTCCCTCCCCCTGAGGCTGACTACCCAAACCCAGCAATTAAAAGCCCCCTTTGGCTCACCTAATTAACATGCCCAATTAAAATTCAATACCTTCTTCTAACCTGGAGTTTCCCCCTTTCCCTATATAAACTTCCATTTGGCTATGAACAGGTCTCTCCTCTCTATCCAGAGGCTGTCCTTTGTCCCTCCAAGGACAATTACCCCCCCACCTCCCATCCCCTTGGTTTTTTTCCCATCTGCCCACTCTTCCATCTCTTATTCTCTGACTTTTGTCCTTCTGGACAAATACAACTCCTTTATACTGAGAACTGGGTGTTGGTGTGCCCTTTCAATCAGCCTTGTCTGTACTTCTTTCAAATGGGGAGACCATCCTATTATAGGATCTCAGAAGCTTCTTCCTTCCCGGGCTTGGAAAATCTGGTCTCACAGAAAGTTGATGAATGCCAGATTCGGCCAATGTGCTGAGAGTTGAAAGCATGAGAAGGTAGGGTGCGATGCGGGAAGCTAGCCAAACTCTTCCCAGCATGCACAGGGCTGTCCAATTAGACTACCAGGAAGTAAATATGCCCCAGAGTGTAATAGTAGGCTCTCTGAGGGCAAGAAGGGCAAGCCTCTCTGCTCTCTCTGTGGTGACACAGCCAATGAGTTAGCTTCTCTCTCTGGAGGAATCATAGAGCATCAAATGGTGCACAGATGATGCCAAAGAAAGCAACAGTAGATTTCTAGGCACAGCTATAAAGTCACAGCTCTCCAGGATACCTTTGTCTTAGTTCATGGTACCTCTGAGAAACATCAGTTACTCCTACAGAAGTTTGCTATGAAACCTACTATCCTGCCAAGCTCAAAACAGCAAGAGAATACTTACAATTTAAGTGATGTATGAAAATGCAATGCCTTGCTCATTTTAACTGGGTGTTTGATTGGGACAGAGCATGTTAAAGTACTGTGGTGGCTTGGGGACCTTACTTCAGCACATGGAGTGAGCAGCAAGCACCTTTTTTATACAGATGATAAATAAATATGGAATGAGACTTTGGGGCCAAATTGGAATTGGTATCATTTAATTTCTTCTTATGTTCCCAGCCAATTAAATGAATGGGTGCCTGTGGTAATTAAACTCACTTTGATAATTAGACACTGAGGATTCTTAGATTACTGAACATTAATGAATATTTCCCCAGTATGGTAGCTGTGCCCTAGTACTGCCAAATGAAATGTCCCCTTTAGCTTTAACATTTACCGCTTTTCAAAAACTCCAAATATGGAGACAGAAACAAAAAGAGAAGAAGACTTGAATCTGTTATAATTTTTTTTAACTCTATGTAGGCTGATGGCATTTTAACCTGAACCAAGTTGTATTATTAAAAAGGCCATAGGTGAACTTACTTTCCCAGAAGGTCGAGGTCACTTCCAGTGTGCAAATTAAATCTATATCCATAGTAGAAACTGCTGCTTTGCTGCAGCTATAAAGAAGTGGACACCATGTAGATACCTACTGTGTGAGTGCTAGAAGTTGATGCAAAGACAGTCAAAGAGCCTGGATGGCACACATGTGGAGAAACATACAGTGGCCCACCCAGCTCACATTTTTCCTCTAGATGACCCACATCAAGTACCTGAAAGGAGTGTCTTCCATCTCTCTTGGGAATATTGTACAACCATTTGGGTGGAATGTGGTCCACAGGCTTATAATGCAAACTAGCAACCCAAAACATGCTTAATTCCAATGGTTACTGTAAACACTGGCTATCTGGAGGAGTTGTTTCTAGTGTATGATTTCTATATAGTTATGTATTTCAAATGCTTTAAATATGTAAGCATCTCAAATATTCAAATGTTCATGTCTAATAGTCAACCAAGTCCTTGTGTAATCTGTAGAAGGTAGTAATTATCCTTTCTTAAACATTCTGTGATCTGAATGTTTGTGCCTTCTCCGAACTCAGATTCTATATGGCTAATTCATATGCTAGTGTGGCTGTATTAGGTGGCATCTTTAAAAGGTGATTAATTGACAAGGGTAGAACTCTCATGAATGGCAGCAGTGTTCTTTAAGGGAAAAAAAGCCTCACATATCTGCTAGTACCTAACCTTGGACTTTTTAGCTTCTAGAACTGTAAGGAAAAACAAAAAACAAAACAAAAAAAACCCACAACATTTTATTTGTAATTCCTCAGCCCATGCAATTTGTGATAACAAAATGGATCAAAATGGATGTCACAGTTCTTACCTCGATCTGACATATCTTGACTCCTCACTGTAGAGTCCAGGCATATTGATATGTAGGACATGCATGTCCATAGGACAAAGCCATGAGGCATATTAGAACAAACCCAGTGTATGGACGGTGTCCTATTGTACTATATAAAGCAGGGGACTCGGAGTTCCCAGGGCTGAACCTGATCCCATTTCAGCACCATCTTGAGAACTTCCTGAACCTTCACATGGCAATCATATCTCACCTGTAGATTATGGTAAATGGGGCTGGAAAGATGATTCTGTGGCTGAAAGTACATCCCCCTCTTGGAGATGATTGGGTTGCTTCTCAGCACCTGCATTAGGCAACTCGTCACCACCTTTAATCTCAGCTTCAGAGTATTCAACACGCCTTTCTGGACTCCGCAGGCACACGCATTCACACATGCATGTCTACATAGAAAAACACAATTAAAATGTTTTTAATTTTTACAAATACATGGATACAGACCTTGTTGAGCGAAGTAAACTAAGAAGGCCACAGCATATCACCTGGTATTTAATAAACACCACTTTCTATCTTTCTTTTCTCCCTTCACAGGAAAGAAAGGAATACTCCCACTTTTTAATGTGTTAAAAATTTGGTACTAAATCAGATTATACAATACAAATAAAATGGAAAGAATGTTATTATTAATGAGAGGATAAACAGAACTGGCTCTTGAGTTTTAAGTGGGTTATTTCCTATATAGAGATTTTCTCCTTCCTTTCATTTTATGTATGTATTCTCACCCCATGGATGTGTTTCTCCTAAATTTACAAAAAAATCTATGCTTATATCCCACAGGCTAAATTTCCATTATGAAGTCATACTTATACCCAGGGGCATCTGGAGGTCATATGGCAACTGAAAGTCACGTTGTTTTACTGAAGAAAAAGAGCAGATAGCATGTCACATGATACCATTTGCTTCAAGGAGGTTTATAAAATTCAGCATGAGAGATGTCCAAAGCTTGGACCCTAAACACATTGTGAAGCTGTAAGTCAATGAACTGACTGGTTGTAAGTCATGAGAAAAAGCAAGGGCTGCTCTGTGGGTTTAAGGTCAGAGCACTGAGATGACAAACGCATGTTTGCAAGGGTAGGGAGGATGGGTTTTTATGGTGGACTATACTGGACACCATTTTCAGATTGCATTTTGAAGTACATATCTCACATGAACGAAGCAATGCCACAAGTCACTGTTTCTCCAGGTTCAGGGTGGGGGAAGATTGAGACTGGGCAATGGAGGTGCAAAGCATCATGGGATAGAAAGCTTCAGTGGTTAGAGATCTGAAGGATGAAGGGACCCACAAAAGAATGTGACCAGTGAGACACCAAGGGGGTGTGGAGATTGGATGGGCGTGTGGAACACCTTCTGTGATTATTTTAGTGCCTTCAGTAGGGTATGAAGCAAAGCATCAGCTAAAGGGAGACGGGGGAGGTGATGCCCTGAGGTATTAAAGTTAGAGAAAAGTGAGCACAGGGATGCACTGTAGTCTACAATTAAAATCCCCCTGGAGGCCCATTGTCAATAACACTGGTTCCCATCTGAGCTTCATCAGGAGATGGTAGAACCTTCAGTGATAGGGAAAGGGGGAGGGCTTCGGGACATCATACCCATCCCTTCTTGTCTTTTCCTTCCTGTGTAAATCAGTAATTTTCCTTCAGACTTCATTCCTGCCATGTGCTTCCACAAGCCCAATGCAATGAGGCCAGTTGTCGTCTATTGAGACCTCTAAAGCTATAACATGTAAAGTATTTCCCTTCATAATCAAAATGGTAAGAGATGACCAACACACAGGGGTGTGGTAGCTCAATGCTGAGGAGCAAGAAACATATAAGAAAGAAAGTGTCCGGGGGGTGGGGGGGGGATCTTCATTTTGGAATGAGAAAGAATTGACTAATGAGACACAGGAAGGTCAGCTGAAAACAAAAATCAAAGATTATAAAGATAAAATATGATCAAGGACTTATATAATAGATATTACATGAAAATATGAATTAGGGAGTCATACTCAAATCCCACATCCACCTTTTTCTACCTTTCTGACATGAAGTGAGTTACTCAGCACAGCTGAGATTGACGTATCCATCTATACAATGGGTATAACATTGGTAGCAGCATTACTTGAGATTTACATGGACTGATGCTTGGAAGATATCAGGAATAATATCAGTTTTGTAAGAAGCCAGTATCATCAAAATCAGAATTAATGTAGAAAAGAAGCTAGAAAAGTGCTAGGATCACAAGCATTTCCAAACATATAGAGATAGATGTCCAAAAGGATCAATGAAACCCAAGCATTTGCCTACCAATAGCAGATACTTCAAGATACCATAGGCAATGGTAGGGAACCAGAGCCAGAGTGTTTCACAGAGGCGAAGTGTGGGCTATGTAGTGTGAATGTGCCCAGCTCTGAATGCAGAGCATGCATATTGACCATGCTCACAGGGAAGGTCGGTCCAGAGGAAAGAGAACCCCAGGCCCCAGCCAAACTCTGCACACTCGCCTGCCATCGCCCCCTACCTGAAAGGCTCAAACTGAGGAGATTAAGAAAACGGCCACCACTTATGACAATGATGGAGAGCCACTTTCCCTGGTGGCAAGGATGGAGGAATATAAAACAAGGAAATGAGAAAAGAAGCCTTCCTTTTGGTTATCTCTCGGATCAGACTGTAGCCCCTCTCACTGATAAGGCTACACAGCATTGTTTACGCTGTTCTGGGGGCAACTTCTGTATAAGAAAAATGTCAGTGCACACACTCTCTCCCACTCCAACAGAGGGAGCTGTGCAGAGCACTGAGAGAGAGAGCTGTAGGAGCAATTCTCCAAACCAAGGAAGGAAGTAAAATCGACAAAGCTATGGACCCAACCTCTGCTGCAGCCACCAGGTAACATAAAATCTTAAGGCCAAATTCAACCCTGCTCCTGGGCAGATGAAATCAGATCATGCTTAAAATGTAGCTTACTTGTTCGAATGGGTCAGCATAACAGGCAAGATCAGATTATTTCAAATACAAGATGCGGGGGTAAGGAGATGACTCATGGGGGAAAGACATTTGCCCCAAGCTTGATGACCTAAGCTTTTTCTGAGGCACACATAGTAAAAGGAGAGAACCAAGTTGTCCTCTGACTTCCACATGTATGTCTTGGCACACTTGCCCACACACACTCAACACACACACACACACACACATTGCATATTATTATTATTTTGGGGTATGGGGTTCACTATGCCTCCAGTTGTTCCTAAATTTCTAGTTAGGTTTTCTACCCAATTAGATTATTTCCCAAATAAGCAAGGCAGTGAGTTTTTAGATTTATAAAAGCTTTAAAGCGCCATAGCTGGACAGATACCAACCCTCTAAGCTATTTTGTTATTTTCCAGCTGCACGCTCCAAGTTGTTTACCATAATTGTTTCTGCCTGGGTTGCTTCTGTCCCATCAGGCCAGCCCTCATGGCCTTGGGCCCATTGTCCATACTGCTCCATAGTGACTTCCTCCTCTTCACTTTCTCTCCTCCTCCACATCTTCTGCTTTCTCTCTTTCCTCTGAGACTCCAAGTCCAGGAGCCTAAGCTCCTCCTACTTCTTTTCGGCCCAGTTACAGGCTTTTAGCTAATTTTAATAACCAACCAACTTTAAGCGCTCTCTCTCTCTCTCTCTCTCTCTCTCTCTCTCTCTCTCTCTCTCTCTCTGCCTCTCCCCTTCCCCCAATAGAATGGGAAGATAGAAATGTTGAGGGTGTCCACAAGGCAAAAAGATGACAGAAACCACAAAGAAAGAGGGATAAGGATGACAATAGACTTCCAACCAGAAACTATCCAAAGAGAAAGTAAATGTGGTGATCTCTCTTAACCCTGGATCTGTGGGTCTTTCATTAGGGGGTCTGTTAAGCAGGAATTCTGTAGCTAGAAAAAAATAGAGTGAACGAGCAATAAAAATTTTCCTCACACAAACAATGCCGAAGCAATTCATTATTAAACATCATCTAGGATCTATTAGGGGAAGTTCTTTAGGCAGATGACGTTGAGTATCAATCAGAAATTTGGATCGATAAACATGAGATGAAGTTGGATAAGATACTGCATATTGTAGTCTCAGCACAAAGGAGGCCAAGGCAGGCCACTCGGGAACCTGAGGCCAATCTGGACAACCTGCTAAGAAAACACCAACACCAACAATAAATGAAGAACAAAAAGGATGGAAGATAAAGAGGGAGGAAAGCAAACAGGGAGGGAAGCGAGGGGAGAGAAAATTGAAGTGAACGAAAGTGAGATAAAATTTAATGTGCAAACAGTTTGTATAAAAGCAAAATACGTGACAACACTAGATAAAAGATCAGGTAAGACTGGGTGCATTCCATTCCAGTCATATATATATATATATATATATATATATATATATATATATATATATATATATATATATGACAGAATAATATCATTGGAAGTTCATTCAGATCAATTTAGAATTTGTATTGTAAACCCTAGGAGAGGTACCAAAGGGTTTATAAAATGAGATGAACTTTTAACTCAACACAAGAGATAAGATGAAATTATGACACCAATAGAGACAGACAGAAAGGAAGGAAGGAAGGAAAGAACAAAAGAAAAGAGTAGCAAAGAGCAAATGTAAAGATAGAAAAACAACTAGGAAAATGTCTGATCTTTAAACACTTTAAATAATAATATGAATGTGACCACTTTAAATATGAATAGTCTAAATACACCAGTTTAAAGATAAAGAGCATTAGTCAAGAGGCAGATTAAATAAACAACCAGATCAAAATGTCTGCACCTCTGAGACTTCAGAGATGACATGGCAGTTAAAATTACTTGCTCTTCTTCAGAGGGCCTCAGTTTGATTCTGGGTACCACACGGAACCTTGCAACTGTGTGCAATTCCAGTTCCAGGGGTTAGATGCTGCCTTCGGGCCTCTGTGAACAGGAGGCATGCAGATGGTATATAGGCACAAATGCAAACAAAAGACTCTCACACATGAAATAAAACATTTTGTTAAAGATTATGCTACCAATAGAAACTCATTTAAAGCCAGGAGGTGGAGGCATACACCTTTAATGTCAGCACTCGGGAAGCAGAGGCAGAAGGATCTCTGTTAGTCTGAGGACAACATGGTCTACAGAGTGAGTTCCAGGACAGTCAGACTTACACATAGAGAAACTCTGTCTTGAAAAACCAATATGTAATGTGTGTGTGTGTGTGTGTGTGTGTGTGTGTGTGTGTGTGTGTGTGTGTATGTGTGTGTATCTCCAAATATATATCAAAATATTTTAAGTTTAATAATACAAGCTCAATCTATATATCAAAAACTATAAAAACAGAATATCAGTAACATGGCTCACTATCTCCCATGGGTGTCTGCACAGAATATACATGTGCATATGACATCACTGCAGGAATCTATAAGGCACTGTTATTGCCCCTTGCTTTAGAGACTAGTGAGTCATAGCTTTAAAAAAACAAAACAAAAACAAAAACAAACAAACAAACAAACAAAAAACATGTCCAATGTTTCCTGATTAACAAAAGGCAGAGCTGGAACTAACAGGCATTCTGTCTGCTGAGAAACACCACACAGTGACTTACTGTTTGAAACCACCACTTCAAATAGCTAGCTGGTGGTTACAACTTTCATGCCTTTGAGTCTATTGGTCAAGAATGATTTTGCAATAGTTTCCAGTTCCTCTGAGTAATTATGAGCACAGGCCCATTTTATTATGGAAAAGTGGATTGGGGCTTAGTAAAGCCTCAACTTAAATTAATTACAGTTTCACATACCAACATTTATAGTCTATAGTAACATATTTATAACTTTTTAACTATCTGAGTTTACCTTGCCCCAATGAACTTAATATCTTATGCACTCACATTTTCTAAATATTAACTACACTACAGTATTTATTTTTCCTCATTCTTAATTCTCTTCTATTTTGAAAGTAAATATTGGCTAGTGTGCACCATACTGTGACAATACCCATGTTTCTATAAACAAAGGTATCAGGTTTTCATACACTATATGTATTACTCGTATACATTGTGAATCCATTAAGCTTTAGAAATAAATCCACATAAAGATAATTCCAAGAACTGGAAATAATTTTATGGAAAAGTTACAATACTGCCAAAAAAGTTTTATAAGAAAATAAAAGCCAATGGGCTAATAAGATGTTTTTCTTCAAATATAAGTTGTAAATTTTATACTTTAGAGTTTTTTTTTAAGGTGTGATTGACTCTCCAGTCAGCACAGAACACAAACTTGTATTTCTTACTTAATGGTCACAAGGGTACATTTGGATAGGAAAACTGCAAATTCATTTTTTAGCTACAGATGGTTGCTGTAAAGAAAGCCAAAAGTGGTCATAAAGCATTAGGCCAATAAACACTGTAAAAACAATAAGGTGTGTTTGGAACAAGCTGGCTTGAGTAGCCCATACCACCCATCAGAATCACCGGTGCCAGTGTCAGCAATAAAGAAATGGGTATTGACTAGGATAAGACCGCGGTTAACTCGCCAAACTGGCTGGGCACAAACACTGGAACTGGAAGAAAGTGGAGAAAGCTCAGAGGAAAATGTTGTCTGAATGGCACTCTGCATGTCTTCCTACAACTGGTCAGAGATCACTCCCTTCTCTAGAACTTTCCTAACTCCTCAAACAAATCCTTCATTGCCAGACTTTCTGGCCCCTGAAGCTAGCATTGGCCTCCATTTAAGCCACTGGAAAGACTAGTAAGTCAGAGGAAAAGAGCAACAGATCAAGTGGACTTCTTTGTAACTCAGATGGCTGATGAGCTTTTAGCTCTCAACCCATGTCACAAGCAAACAGGCACTGTTTGTTTGTCTTGACTTCCAAACTAGTGTGTGTGATTCCCACCAAAATGCAAATTCTCCTGTTGATGGTTGATGAAAATCCCTTTGACTATATCATTACTTAAATATTGTATTATCTCATATTTCTCAGTTGTATCATCTTTCAAACACTAGAATGTGACTTTAGAAATAGTTTTTCATTCTGCTGTCTTCAGAAGTAGTTTTTAAACAATGAGCATTTTACTAGCAGACCTAGTGTTAGAAAGTGAAATCTCTCCCCGACACTTCCAGTAATTATCTGGTGGACTTGGCTTTGAATCCCAATGTCCATTTATCTCCCTCCTAAGAGGAACAGTCCACTTAGGAGGAGTCTCTGCTCAGTCGGTTCTGAAACAGCCTAGCTGTCAGCACACAGTATTCTATTGTGTCAGTATTTATTATGCATTAAACTATTGAGTTATTTTAGGAATTTTGAATACCATAACACTTAAAAGAATTTAATCTGAAATCTGTTGCTCCCACATTCTCAAGGTTCAGATGAAGTTTGCTTTGTCCATCTGGCAATAGCACTTAGATTCAACGCTCTGCTAGCCAGGTTTTTGCAGAAGCTGGAGATGACTAATGAAACTGAGTCCTTACTGTCAAAATGGCTACAATGCTGAGGCTGATAGCCTAGGAATTTTGTGCATTTAATGATGCTTTGGGAGCCATAACGAGGGATGATGAAAGTCAGGAAAGACTTCACAGAAAGGAAAGGACATTCAACGGCATTTAGAATCTACGAACCAATCAGAACTGATGAGCCAATAAGAAAGGAGTAAAATTAAAAGCAGACAGGATGTGTAGCCAAGAAATAATTTTGTATAAATGCAATGTGGACACAAGTAAGGACAGAATTCTGAAGCAGGCTGCCTGGATATAAAAATCATAGACACGTATTGATCAACCACAGAGAGACATATGCTTTGACCTTGAAACTGTCTAAGGATGAGTGCGCAGCAGGACTGATCTCACAGATCCAACTCTGAGAATACCAGGGGCTTCTATAATAGCTCTGAGGAATTACAGGTACCTGAGCCCAAAAACTGGGAGTGGATGCATAATGCTTAGCTGTGAGATGCAATAGGATTGAGGGAATCACAAAGATGATGCACCAGTGTCTACAGGAAAACCATGAAGTAAGTTAGGAACATTAACAGTGCAAAAAAGCGTTGCTTATTTAGTCTGAGGACATATAACATGCTTAGACACTGGTCCCTATGTCTACTAGACATGTAATAATATTCAATAACCTTAAGTTCATTGCAGAAAGTGAGATGAAAGACATAATGATAACTCATTAGAGTTATCAGAAGATTAAAAACATTCATGACTAAAACTGAGAAGGAATGACAAGGCAACACAGAGACCAGGAAGTTAACTACACCAGAAGCCAAGGTTGGGGAATTTCAAATTAGGGAAATCTACTTGGTGCCTAAGGCAACAGTTGTAAGCCCAGGAGCTACCACAGTCAAATGATGGTGGACTTTGCAATCAAATCACTGATGACCTCAGAGAAGGAAAATTTGGTCAAGAATTAGACTTCTGGCCATGATTACCTGGGGGAAAATAGTTCAACCAGTGATATCAAGAACAGATTTCTCTCTGTGTACACACTGCAAAAACTACAAACATAATGTGTTCTTGGTCACTGGACTATTTTGTTGTCTGCTTAAGGTTGTAAGAAAAACATACTAACAGACTGCATACAGGTTTCCTCTGAAAAGTTGTGTGGTCAGGGTGAAAATACATCACAGTGGATTGAAATGAAAAGGGTTGATAAGGAAGAGATGGCAGGGGCCACTATTACTAGAGCAAGAGGCGGAGCAGATGAGCGAATTTTTTTTCAGTGACATATACAGATCCAAAGGCCTGAAGAGAAGATATCCCCTAAAATATGTGAGCCCTAAACGAGCTAGCAAAATTGTCCCTAACTTATGTCTTCAAACTGGTCTGTGGCAGGTTGCTCAGTTAAAAGTCATCTTAAGACTTAGTTGTACAGTTTGGCCACTCATGTGCTTGTGTGTCTTTAAGACCCATGCAAGTGATACAGGACTTTGATGAGACTGCACTGGTCATCTCTGGTGGGAGCTAGCTCCAATACGTGTGCTCTCCGAGTCTCCCAGATGCCCCGCATGAATTGAATTTTATGTCACCTGCCTTGCTCCAGGCTGGCCTTGTGCCTTGCTTTTCTAGAATTATCTCTCTCCTTTTGTGTTCAGGTGGACACAAGAAAAGTGCCTCCACACTCACATTCATTCTGCTTGGGTTTTTACTTCTGTAAAGTACATCATTTTTGCTGTGACTGGAAAAAGGCACTTTTCTACTTTCCTTTTTAAATAAAAACGTAATGGTTATTTACATTTTTTTAATGTTTAGAACTGTTTTGCTTGCATATGTGTTGCACCAGTTTCAGGTGCCCAAAGAGGCCAGGAGAGGGTGTTGGGAGTTTTGGTGTGGGTGCTGGGAACTGAGTCTGAGTCCTCTGGAAGAGCAACAAGGGCTCTTAACTGCTAAATCATTTGTCCAGCTCCATTTTTTGATGTTGTTTCAGTTTTTTCTTTATGTAGCAAGTTGGATTACAGCACACTTTGGTCAGAAACTTCTAAAGTTAGAGTTTGTGGGTGTCAGAGGCCCTGTCACATTATAAACACAACAACGGAGCTTTCTATTTTGGATAATTATTTGGTCTAGACCAGTTGCCTATTAATAATTCCCAGGTTAGAACAGACTTGTGGAGTTATTAGATTCAATATCTTTTGAGAGCAACTTGTTTCTTTGAAAGAAAGCAAGAATCCTCTAAAGTTATCTGCAGGTTTGAGTTTCAGCCTGAAATGAGAGCATCAGTGTGTAAATTTTTTAACTGAAGCATGCATCTAGCCAGAACATATCAAAGACCTTGTGCCCAGCTTGGTGTGAGAAATCACAGTGGGACCCATCCTACCCGAGTAAGCAGTGTGGTCATTAAATATGGTGCTAATAAAAATGTTGTGCTCACCTATGAAGTAAAATATAAATCCTTTTGCATTTAGTTGGTGGTTTTCCTTTGTTCGTTACCCTAGATAAATAAAATTCTACTGAACTGCCACTGAACAAAATACGTCCAATATATTCTAGGTTTGGTTTTAAAATATGGTGAAATACCTTTTCATAGACCCCAAGCTTCCTGTCCCCAATTTGTCACCTTCTGAATCAGGAAAAAAAATACCACCTCATACTAGGGACACAGTACAAACAGAAGGACTGACGGTGCTCAGCCTCCACCCTGGCAAATGCCTGAAATGGAAGGCTGTGGATCACGGCACAGTGAGGATGGCTGTGAATCTGTACACGGAGTCATGACGGCCAGACAGTCATTGTTCTGATGAGGACAAAACTCTGTGTGTGTGTGTGTGTGTGTGGTGCAACTCAGATCCAGTAAAACACAATTTGTACAAGGCATAAACAACATTTTACATCTTATACCATGGCTTTCCATATCTGTGACAAAAGCACATGCACACATCTCAGTCACAAGCACTCTGGTTTGTACACTCAGATACAATTGTGAACTCTAGCCTCTTTAGGTCTGTAACTTCTCAACGGCTCGCGTATGCGTAGGCACGAGTTTCCCTTAAATTCATCATGCCTGGGTTATGCACAGACTTATAGTACAGAGAGTAAGAAGAATTTATTTTGCCAATTTTAGTAAAAGGAGCATTTTCCTTCTGAATCACTTAGTCACTTCACTAGAGTTGTGTAGACCAAGATAAGCTTTTATAAATAAATGGCTGCTACTGCTACCAGTAAACTCACCAAGAAAACCACCCACAAAAGTGGTACTGGAAAGAGGTGTAAAACTGTGGGTCCAGACAATTCACACTTGGATTCCAATGACTTGACATGCTTATGGACAACTGCAATCACTTTGCAAGCTAAGTCAGTTGGGAGGGAGGCGAGCTGATGCATACTCGTGGGTGGTGTGGGCTGAGATGTGCACATGTGTAAGAAAGCAGAGCCATGCTTTGACGGTTCTGAGCATCTATTTGTAAAGTGAATGAGGCTTGGCTGAGCATAAATAACTTCTGGAGTTGTGGAAGGCTTTCCCTGAAGGATGCAGACGAATACCCACAGCAGATCTCCAACCTGTCAAACGAAGAGCAGCAGAAAGAGAAGCCATCAAAGAACTTCTCTCACGTTCTGCAGACTGAGACGAAGGATCTATTATTTTCTGATGCTATTTGAACAAGAAGAAAAAAATTATTCTGGATAAAAGGCTGTACAGAAATTTCTCCAGAGCATCTCTAGACTCTCCTCAACTTCCTGGCAAGCTGTGATAGCAACACTGGGTGGGTGATTCAGTGCTTTCATCATAATGAGGAATTTTTTTGTTTGCATTGTATTTTTAAAATATATTTATTATTTATTTTAATGCACATGAGTAATCTGTACATGTACACACACACACACACACACATACACACACACACACACACACACACACACACAGAAGATGGCATCAGATCCCATTACAAATGTTGTGAGGCACCATGTGGTTGCTGGGAATTGAACTCAGGGGCCCCCTCCCCTTCTCTGCAGGTCACACATGCTGAGAAACCCCTTAAAGAAAGACTGCATAAGGAAAGATCAGCCTAGCCTTGACCTTTAAAGACTGTATTAGAAAAGTAAATTTTTTTCTAACTCTTACAATGAGGAAACCTTACAAATAATGTACTCGAAACTTCTCCCGACCAATCTCATAAATAAGGAAACCTAGGCTCCAGATAGGAACGTGACCTGCCTTAGGTTAACTGACAACTAAGTCTAAATGATTCGTTTCTGGACTAAAGCACTCACAAGGCTGGAAAACTGGCTTAATGGTTAAGAGCAGGTGCTGCTCTTGCAGAGGACCAGAGTTTGAGTCCCACTACCACACTAGGTGGCTCACAGTATACTGTAACTCCAGCTCCAGGGGGCGTCCCAGGCCTCTGGCTTCCCCAACACCTGCATGCACACATACGTATACCCACAAAGTGGTAAGCATATAAAGTAAAATGATAAATAAAGCACTCCCATTAGTTCATTACCTTTCACAAAATGAAAAGCATAAGCTCTCTGGGAGTCTGTTTCCACATCCCCAGGGCTCTCCCCCACTCCAGTCATCCTGTTCTCTCTGTGATCTTGCGAATCAACTCTGAACTGCCGAGGCATTGCATGCTGATTTAGGCCACAGGGCCACCTGGGATGCACTCTCCTCCTGATGCCAGCCACTATCCCATGACAAAAGTCATACTGAGTCCAGTGTGCTCTGCCTGTAGCCTTAGGATATCAGATAGCTGTTGCTAAGCAGCGCAATTACCCATCCATAGGTTTCCCTCCCATTACCCCGTGAGTACTGGAGGATAAAAATGGCGGCTTTTGACCTTAGCATTCCCAGCAAGTACGTGCAACATACTAGCATTTCAACAAATCATAGTTTCTATTTCTAAAATAGAGAAAAAATCTTAATACTTTTCTCTGTCACTGTATATGAAGCACATTTATTGGTTTGTGGGGTGATTGAGTTTGCACACATGTCCTTTTAGGCAGATAATACATTGTAGGTGGCTTCTTCATTTGCTTCTGTCATCAAGTCCAAACCACAATGCCAGAATACAACGTTCATCCTGGGTAAACTTCATTTTATCTCTGTAGACTTTTCTCTTTATCTAAAGATCTGTTTTTGACAAGTTAGATGAAATAAACGTTCACTTGGAACTTTTAAAAATGACTTATTTTAGCTCCCACTCATAGATGCTTAAATTGTTGGCAAATGAGAACTCTGATGTTGCAAGTTTTCCACACTGTGGTATGAAGGGTACCCTGGGCTCTGTGTCCCAACAGCCTGAGTTTAAATTCTAGCTTTGCTTTTCACATGTAGGATAAATGACATAATTTCTTACGTTAGCCCCTTATCATCTAAACAATGAGGCTAAAATTGTAACTCCTTCAAATGACTGTGAGTTATAATTGAACTAAAGCATATGGAAAGCTGCTGGCACATTCAAGGGCTCAATGGATGCAACTCTTGTATGTTTGGTTTAATTATTACGTCACCTATACACTCTTGTACACTTTTGCAACTTTACAAAAGGACACAACCTTGACAGAAGAACATGTCCAGTAAGGGTTTCCTTTCATTCGATTGATGTCAGTGCCAAAACATTTAATGTAATTTTTATTTTATTTTTTTTATATTTATTTACTGTGTGTATGTGATGATGTGGGCCATATCTCATATGTGGAGGTCAGAGGACTACTTATGGGAATGAGCTCTTTTCTTCCACTCTGTAACTTTCCTGGGTTTAAACTTAGGTTCTAAGGATTAGTGGCAATTAGCTCTATTGGCTGAGCCACCTTACTGTCCCTCACTTAGTATTTTTAAATGAAATTCTTGTTTAGGTTATGGACATTTTTTTAAATTATAAACCTGGTTACTGTGTGCTTCTCATTTTTTAATTATTACAAAGACTTTGACTACTACAAAAGTGAGTAGTAACTGGTGGAAGTAGCCAGTGAAATATACATGTAATATAAAATAGAAAGCAAGCTGTGTGTATTTTGATTTGTGCATGTGCGTGGTGGTTATTGCCACTTTCGGTGCTGTAAGCATTGGGGCCGATGTTGCCATTTCTCCTTGCCCTCTGACCTATAGAAACTTGAGTTTCTTTAGAACACTGCTATGGCAGGATGTGGTGGGTTTGGTTTTAGTTGGGGTAGACATGTGATTGTATTCTAGATGATAATATGTGAACAGAGTTTTGGGTAAGTAAGACCTATGGGAAGTTCTAGAACAGGGCTGGACTTGGTCTTGCTGCAGCAGGTGCGCTGGCTTTAACCCCCTCACCCCCCCTACTGCCCTTCCTTAGGCTTCTAGTCCTAACAACAATGACAGGAAGAAAGAAAAACCTAGGATTGTGATTTTATTTTTCCTGTGTCGTACCAGCCCTGGAATTTTAACCACCCATGAAGTCTTGACACTTAAAGAAAAAACACCATTAAGTTTAAACCATTGTTTATAGGGAAAAAAAATCTGTTATTGATGTTGAATTCAATTTCAAAAGAAATAAATGTAAACAAAATTATTGTCAGCAAACCATTAATAAATATGAATAAATCAGTTGTTTTTGCCAGACACTGATGTTAGCTGTGTTCGGGTCTTATTCTATTTAAAAAAAAAATTGGGCAGATTCTACTATGTCTGTGTCATTTTCAGTTGTAAAATCTAGATTAAATTGTCTTATTTTTGAAATGGCTCCTCATTTCTTTTAGAGAAAAAGGAGGATTATCAGGATATAGAGATAAAATATAAAAATTCCTGAAAAGGTCACAGTGTCTGAATCATTAAATAGAGGACAGTTTTGATACTGGACATGTTTAGACTCGGAAAGAAAACTTTTAGATGAGTCATGGTCAAAGCCTTTACATAGTTTAGGTCTTTTGCATGAAAACATGTTTTATATTGAAGAGCAAATGTCTGAATAAAAGGAGTGGGATTGACCTGATGGCGAGAGAGCATCCCACGGTCAGACTGCCTCACACGGGATTCTTCAAATGTAGACCCCAGGCTCTTCGGAATTAATGAGCAGTGATGTACTGCAGATTCTGTTTTATCACGAACAGAATTTAAACTGATTTCATACAACTCTGCAAAATTTTGTCTTAAAAATCTATATGTGTTAAAACGAAAGCTACAGTATAACAAAACTTAACTGTTTCAGTCTAGTTTGTTTCTAAGACTGTGGGGACCCGAGCCAGCGACTTGCCACACTGCGTCTTAACCCGCCACAATCAAATCACTTCTTTGCACTGAGCAAGATATCTTGTGCCTTGTCATAGAGCCTCTCCTCCCAAAGGGATGAATTTCCACAGAGAAAAAGGAGAAATTAGAAAGAAAATGAAGAGTATCCTTTGTTCTTCGAGGCAATATATCACTGTGTGCCTTCCCTCTGGCCTCCTGGCACCCTCGCACTACGAATTCCTGCAGTAGGCGTCACCTCTATAACAGATCGCTCCTATGGCAGCACATGCGCCTTTCTGTTTGCTTTGGCAGGCTTCGCCTCTCTTAACAAGACTCAAGTAACACATGAAAATCAATAAAACTATAGCTGGTTGAGAGAGGCTTCAGTCTTGCTTATTTGGAGCTTGTGTCCCACATCCGGGGAATAAAAATTCCACGCATTTTATGTCTCCTGTGGTGGGCCGGTGTGGCTATTGGCACAAACAGAGGAAGAGGATTTACACTTTGTGCATGGCAGCATTCTCAGGTGGTGATTTTCCTTGCAAAAGAGTAAATCATAGCCACTCTGGATGGTCTCAAGAAATCCAAGCATTCCTGGGGCCTGACATGATTTAGTCTTTTTTTTTTTTTTTTCTTCCTCCTGGATAGCTCTCATTTGCAGCACCTCTCAGGTCCTTCTCTGAGACTGTCCACCCCGCCAACAATCAGCATCCAGTGGGGGTGGTTTATATATCCCCTCAAGTAGGTGTGTGTACAGATTGGTTTGGGGTTCTCTGACAAGTAAATGTGCTTAGAACACTACATGTCAAGCTAAGTAAGGCAGCCCAGGAAGCTAGAAGGAGTTGCGCAGACGGCCTGGAATCTGTTCTGGATTTTATGCAGGAACTCATTCTCGTATTTTGACATAGTTGCTGTTATTGCTAAGAAACAGCACGGGTCGTGGGTCTCCAGTTTCCTCTTCACAGATATAGAGGCTTGCTTTTCCCACTGGAGTCTCTCAGCTCATACACAATTCAATTTCAAAACGCATGTACTGAGCCCTTAGATCTTTCTCATAGCCTGCCTTCCTCCATAAAGATGCACAGTTACTTCAACAAACTCCCAGGACTGAGTCCGTTGAAACACTGCAGCTCTTACATGTGAGCAAATGCTGTCTCCCATTTCCACATTAATAACAGATATGCCACATATATTTGTCACTTGGCCATCTAATTGTAAATTATAAAGCCCAAAATGTGCATGCAAGGGTGTCATCAAAATAGATTTAGCTTTACAGCATCAACCATTGGCCTATTGCTGGCATGTCGGGGTTGGAGTAAAATGCAGCGTTCCAGGCACAATAGCATCAGAGCCCCCAGTGGCAATCCTTTTTATGTTCTTGGTTGTTGTAAGCATATGGGTCTGGTATGTGCACAGACTTTTCTTTGGGCGTGTAAATAGATGAGAAGGAATGTTTGTACTCACCAGTAGAAAGACTAGAAAAGTCACAGTAACATAGCAGGGTGGAGTCTTTACTGCTTTTCCTATGCTGTGATAAAATATCCTGAAGAAACACACGGAAGAAAGGGTGGATTTTAGCTCATCGTTCAAGTCGTATGATGAGGAAATCAAGGTGGTGGGAGGTTGAGACAGCTGTTCATAACCTACTCAGTCTTTCCTCTCTTTTGATTCCTTTTCAGTCCAGGATCCCATTCAGGAAATGGTGCCAGAGTGGGTGGGTCTTCTCACCTTAATTAAAATCAAGATGATGCACCGCAGGTGTGTTCAGAGGCCCATCACCCAGGTGATTTCAGATTTGGCCAAACTGGCAAATAACGCAAATCCCATCTTATTTCATTTCTCTTTAGGTCATCTTGCAGTAGAATCTCAATCACTAGGAAGGACTGGCATCATAAACTCAAGAGTGCATTTCAGTGAAAGGCGGCTCTCAGCTTGCTCTCAGCCTAAGCAGTGGCGTCTTGGGAAACAGAAAGCCAAGTACAGTTTTAAGTGACATAGATGGAGTAACCCCCCCCTCACACCCCTGACACCCAGACATTCAGCCCCTAAGGCCCTCCGTCCTATAGTATCATTATTTTAGTAGTTGAGTTCACCTTTTTCAATTATTGACCTAATAAAGATCTTTATTCACAGGTTTTTTTTATTCACAGTTTTTATATGATGTATTATTACTGCGAGGCCTGGTTTTTATATAAAATTCATCTCCTTTTTCCTTCTGGTGTATTTCTCAAATGAAGACTTTGAAATAGACAGTTTATTTTGAGTCCCTACAATGCTGATTTCTTCTTATTTTAAAATAATCTTAGTACTTAGAATTTTGTGTCATTACATGATTCAAAAGCCTATTCTGCTCTCCTCTTAACTTCCTGATGTTGGCCATGTCGTTAATTTAATTTTCTTCTTCTAGATATCTTACTATATGAACGTAATACACTTAAGTATCTATTACTTGGCTTATGAAAGATAAGAAGTCTGACTTCATTACTTATATTTCTGCTTTCAAGTGCTTATTAATTACATTGTTTATAAGTTCCTAAAGTTTTAATCATTTTGATGTAAAACTATAATTACTACAACATTTAAGTTCGTTCACCGGTAATGTTCATGCAAATGGGTTGTTTGAACCCATCACTTTAATGGATGAAGGCTCGGAGCTGATCCCGCAAGTAGTCTTTACCCAGAGACCTTACCATTGAGAGAAGGTGGTGAGCCTATCCGAGGTGCACTGCACTTGTTGAGGCCCTTGCTCTGTTGGATGATTTCAGATGCAGGAAGGAGAGCTGAAAGGATCCAAACATATGTTGTTTTCCTTCATAATTGAAGATTGGGTCTTGGATACCTTCGGACCAACTATTGGTCAAACAGAGAATATGCAAAAGGACTCAGCTCCTCTGTACTTTCTCTGACTGCCAAACTCAGCTCGCCCACTCTCCTCCCAGGCTGGCTAGCCCCACTGCTTCCCCAGGCAGCTGCCATATTTCTAAGAGCCACATGCAGATAACATTCAGAGGCACTGAAAGGGGGTTCACCATTGTCTATGCCCCTTTCTAAGAGGAACAAAAGTTTTCCAGAAGTGTTCACTTTCTAGAAGCGTGTCACTTCTCAATCTCCAAGGGGTCCGTGATAATGGACCATGGCTAATCGTCATTAACCCTGTAGTTCACGGCCACCCCATATCAACACAAAACCTAGGGTGTGCTGGCACAGAATAAAACCAGGGACAGAGATGTGCCCAGGGAGGGAGCAGTGAAAGGAGTGATTGTGAAGGAGACAATCGAGAGCCTGCGCTGCCTCAGATACTGCCAGCCCCTGCAGAGCATATGTCTGCCCTTGGCACTGTCCTGTTGGGGTTGGCAGTGACTATCTTAATTGTGTGATGTGTGATCGTAGCCATCTCCTGGCTTCAAGTGGGGGACAGTGGCTCTTTCATTTTTGTCTTCCTTTGCTCGTTTTGGTGGGCTTCAAGGACAATAGTGGGAGCAAGCACCTCATCCTGGTGCCTGTTCAAGCCGCTTGTGGATACAAAAGGCATTGTTGTCTTAGAATTAGTAGGCAAAGCCATGGAGACAAGCTCTGGCACCTGCCAGAATGTGTGGGAGAGACACACGAGGCCTTGCCCTATCAGAACCGCTTCCTTCACTGCGGGGTTCTCCGCTTCTCTCTCTTAAATCTCACACAGATGAAAACTTTGCAACAGTGAAAAATGGAGTAAATCTAATTATTTTGTCACTTTTGTTTCCTGGGGAAGATGAAATCCAGAAAAACTAAACGCTCCCTATATTTTTCTACTGCTTTAGGCTCTCCAGAAAGTAGACATTTTTGTTCAAGTGATCCTGTTTCTCAGACCTAGAATTGCCTGCTTGCTGACAGAAGGGGACAAAGACAAATTCGCCTCAGAATCTATGTCTGGTGCTCTGTAAGGATACACAGGTGAGGGTATCAGCAAGGAGGCCATATGTTTATGCTTTTCGTGCTCTTTCTGGGTCAGAGATTGAAGGCGGGTGGTAAAGTCTCCTCAAAGGCTTTCTGTGGCCTCATCCCATTAAGCTGTACTCTGGGGAGAGCCACTAGGCCTTAAGCAAAGGGACAAGTCCCTCTCTAAACAGGGTACAGCACATATATCAAATAAACGGGCTCTCCAAACAAAGGAGTCCTACACTTTTCTTTCAATGCAAACAAAGTGGATATTGCAAAGGGCTCATTGACCCTTGGCCAACTTGCTTTAGAGCCGTGACTCCAATCTCAGTGCACTCCTTTCCCGCAATGAGGATAAATCATGCCATGGTGAAGGTCATGTGTAAAGAGCTCATTGCTGACATCTTCCCATACAGAAACACATTGTAAAGACACCAGCATGCTAGGTATGGGGGTAGAACCTGTCATCATTACTACATTAATCTTACTGTTACATCATTAGCACCCGGGACTTTATGAGGCAAAGAACATCCAGGTTATATGTTCATACTTAAGCAAACATCTCAAGCCTAAGCTTGAGATATGCTCAACGTATGTTGACCTCCATCGCTGCTCAGCAAAATTCTGCTATGGTGAACTGGCTGTGCAGAAGCTGTTGTTGAGAGACAGGCAACAATTTCATTGTGAAGATGGTCATAGTATAGGAGAATGACTCTGAGCGCACACTTATGGGAGTGATTGTAACCCAAACCTGTCCAAAATGGCCAATACCCTCAAACATCTGTTACAACTCCGAGGGAGTATGTGGACCCCAAGATCAATTTGATTTTTTTTTTAACAAAGTACAACCAAAAGGAACCTCAGGACAGCTCTGTTGTGACAGGGCCCTGGAGCAGAATGCAGGGGCAAGCTAGCCAGATGGAAAAGCTGCAGCAACATAGACATGCTGTGCAGAAGGCATATGGGAATCTGCTACAGTGCTTAATTAAGCTCTCTGGTCATTTCCCACACACGAAACCCTCCTGTGGGGTATCATTTCCCACACAATGAAATTAAATGCTTAACATCAGAATAAAGATAATAAGTACTCCTCTCTTCTTTACTCAGAAACTGTTTTCCTAAAAAGATTTCTTTATGTGTGTGTGTATGTATATACATATATATATGTATATGTATGTATATGTGTGTCTGTGTGTATGTGTCTGTGTGCTTGCCTGTGTGTGTGTGTGCACGAGTGTGTGCATGTGTGCATATCTATAGCTACACAGAGGCCAGAAAGGGACATCAGATCCCTCCGAGCTGGAGGTACAGTGGAGTTGCAGGCATCTGCAGGATGTACACCTGTGTGGGTGCCGGGGTCTGGGCTTCAGTTTCAGAACTGTGCAAGGAGCACTGTTCATGGGTGAGCTAGTGCTCTAGGACCCACAAGTTACTTTTGCTCATAGATTTTTCAAGTTCAGTAATCTACACTTGCATTTGTATAGGAAAGTAATAGGAGGTTTTAAAAAATGTTTTGGGGGCAACTTTCCGTTTTAGATACTGCCTTCAGGGGTAAGTGGAGGTACATTAACCACTGATTGATTGATTTTGAACCTTTTTCATCACTCTTATCCCTAAAGACTAATCAACAGAAACCACAGATTTTAACATCTGCCAAAAGACAGTTTGCACAGCTTCCGAAGAAACTGCCTTTAGGTTGGATAAGAAAGAAATATTCTCCTTAGAGAAAAAAATATACTTCAAAGTATTGGATTTCCTTGAAAATTATCTCCTATTTCCCATACAGATCTTTGTGTGCAAACAAAGCTAAAATATCCACGTACATTCAAAGTCTGAAAAAGTAAAAGATCACCTGTTTCTATGGTTTCAGTTTCCATGGCACCTAGTTATAAAAACATACTTACGACCCAGCAGGTCTTCCACCTCTAATTTATGTTGGTGGCACTACATATGCTTTATACAGTTTCTTTTTTTTCTTTTTGATTTTTTGAAATAGGATTTCTCTGTGTAGCCTTGATTGTCCTGGACTCACTTTGTAGACTAGGCTGGCCTCAAACTCCTAGAGATCTACCTGCCTCTGCCTCCTGAGTGCTGGGTTTACAGGCATGCACCACTGCACCAGGCTGCTTTATACAGTTTTTAATCTGACATCTGGTTTGAATCTTACCTGTAAATCAATTGTTTCTTCACAATGTGCTACTCGTGACATGAGAATATGATTCCACCCAAGACATGATTCTTTCCACATCATCAACTGAAAAAGAGGCCCTCTCATCTCTTTCTCTGCTCACCAAATATGTATACATGACATCAGACCAAGGCAAGACACAACTACCGAGAGACCACAGACACTAGTTCTGACAACACTGTCCTCAGTAGACAACAGAGCTCATGACAGCAGTCCTCAGCACCACGCACTACTCTGATTGCTCCTGCAGTTTGCACAAACCATCTCCACCTTTCTCTGTGCATATGGTTTGTGAGCCCTGGTTAGGCGTATGAGTTTAAGTAAACACTGCCAAGTGAACATTCAGCCAGCTAACACATTCCTGTAAAAGCAGCTTTCCGTAGAGGAAGTACAAAGGGAATGGCAGTACTACTGCTGGTGAAAAAGAACTACTTAGTTTACTCTGAAACTCAAACTAAAACCAATGATGATAATGAGGATCCTGAAATAAGATGAAAATAAAAGTCCAGTTATCAAAAGCCAGACCTTGGGTTACTCTTTCCTATGCGATTGTTTATAGCCCATTGTTTGTTTGTTTGTTTGTTTGTTTTTGCTGCTGACTGGCAGCAAACAGAAAGAGGGGGGCTGAAAGTGTATGTCTCCAGGTTCTGCTTTTAGCTATTGTGCTGTGCCAATTATAATGCAGAATAGTCATGATGCAAGCAATAGGGAGAGGGGAGGTGATGATAAAAATCAATGCTGGGAAATGTGCCCATGCCTGAAGCACTGCCCTCCTCATATTTTTAGTCACTTGTCCCACTCCCGCAGCACTCATTTAGGCCTGGGCAACATTCATATTTTCTGCCATTGATTCAACTGGAGCTTTCTTCTTACAACTACGCTTCTATAGCCCAACCTTAGTTACGTCAGAAAGAACAGATTCTCTCAAATGCTTTTCCTTTTCAGTCTCCTTAAGTCAGCTCAGGGTGGCCTTGAAGTTGCTAAGCAGCAGAGAGGGACCTTCAACTCCTGATGCTCCTGCCTAAGTGTCAGCCCCACAGACATGAGCCCTGTCCCTGGTACGAATGCTTGTCTTGAGGACAGAAATGAAGAAGACACTTTGTGGTTTGTCACAGGACAAATACATTTTTGAAAATGTAATTCCATTTCCAGGGATATTGAGAGTTGTAAGACCTGAAGCTTATAAAATGACAGCCATACCTATCCGAAAGGAGGGCAAGATTCTGGCTTTAATCAAATGTAGGGTAAAGTCAGCAAGTCCTTCTCGAGGGTGGCTGTGAACTCTACTGGCCAGGCTGAGATACGCAGTCCCACTGCCTGCCTATAAGATGGAGAGCTGGAGACATGAGTTTCTTGTGATCCTGGAGACCTTTCATCTCTGTTAGCTGTGCTTCCGTGTGCGCATCCTCTGGGTTTCTGTTCTTAGCTGTGTTGCCTTGTTGTCGTGACGTCACATGCCTGAGAGGGTGCTCTAGCACAGACAATGTCCGAAGATTTTAATTTATATTGTTTTGTTGAACATTCATGAAAAACCCACAAAGTAGGTTCTAGGATCATAGTAACCTCGGGAATGAAACTAAAGGAAGGAAAGTTACTGAAGGTCATGCAGCTTGTACTCTAAAACCCATTAATGCATTAAGTAAGTGGTTCTCTTACTCACTGTGCTGTTGTCTGTGTCTCTTAAAATGTCTGACTGTAGAATACTTTCTAAAATTTACACAGTGGCAGGATGGTGGTAGTGCACGCCTGTAATCCCAGCAGTCAGGGAGGCAGAAGCAGGAGGATCACTGTGTGTTTGAGGCTAATGGTCTACAAAGTGAATCTAAGACAACCAAGGCTACACAGAGAAACCCTGTTTCTAAAGAAACAAAAACTGAAAACAAAAAGAAAAAAATTTTAAGTACTCGTTGCTATTTTCTACCAACAGTCTGAGAGAAAATTTGCCTTGGATTAATATAAACTTCAATTCATATCATAGAAAAACTTACTGTCCTAAGAAAATATAGTCCAGGGGACTAAAATATTAAGTGTCCATAATTCTGAACACACATTCACACCAATTGGCCATATGTGTGATTATTAAGATAAAACATGCATTAGAGTAGTTGAGGGGCCCTAAATGTTGACTTGCAAAATATAGAAATCACATGGTTTATGATCAAGCCTTTAAGTCAAGCTGTCTAATAACGTCCAGACTTATACAAATATAATTATATGTCTCTTATTACTCATATGGTGCCTCCTATCTCTAAACCTTTATTTAAGTCAATTCAGTTATCCCCATAGCCATTCTGAGATACAATCTGCTGTAAACCTTATCTTTGTAAAATAACCCATGCAGGGCCAGGGATGATAGAGAAAAGACTCAGTAACCTTTGGCTACAGAGCTCAACTAAGGAGACTGGGAATGTCAGAACCACCAGAGCCAAGTGCCTACAATGGCCGTGTGTGCACACAGTGGACAGGGCAGATAGGAAAGTTCCTACAATGGCCATGTGTGTACACAGTGGCCATTGCAGATAGGAAATAGGCATCAAAAATCTTTACAAATGCATTTTTTTTCCTATTTAATTTGCTTTCCCAGTTATCTGCGAACACTTCCTAAGATCCGTGGGAAGGAAGAGCGAGCATGCTGTGACAGATACAAAGTGGGGACCTCTTCCGTGTGGTGACTATCAGATAAGACAAAGAATGAAAATCTGAGCTTGGTATTTAAGTAAAGAAAATGTTGAACATGCCAAATACACAACTAACCACACACGTCTCTATTCCGGTAGCATGTCAGTGGTGTTGCCAACTTAGTTGGGGTCTGAGGCTTCGCTTTGTTCTTCCCTTTGTTTATTCTTTAGCTTGCGCCTGTGTGACTGGTTTTCGCTGCTTTGATTCAGTTCTCTAGATCTCCACTCCTTGGAGTGTGGTTTGGGGAATGTTAACAGCAGCATTTCCTGCTTGATAGAAACAGAGAGGTCGGCTCAGGCTCTTCCCAGGCCTGTGTATTTAGGATTTAGAATCTGCAGGCTCTGACAAGATGCCCAGGGGTTCAACATTCACACTTGAGAAGCTGTGTTCATAAAACACCGTGCCAGAATCCTTCCCTGATGAGAAAGCTGTCTTCACAGAAAGTCAGAGCAGCTCATCTGCTGCGTGGGAGGGGTAAGAAGGATGAGGAAGAAGAAATGACCCCTGCATTGCCATATAAGAAAGAATGTCTGGGCTAATGAAATAAGCCAGGTGTCATAAAATATTCAAAACATAAAGTGGAGAGGGGTAGCCATTACTGAGTGTCTTCAGAATGGCTTACAAATGAAATCTCTTAAGTTCTCCAAATTAGCTCAAGTTCGCTTTCCATTGAACACAGTAGGAAACAGAGACACAGTGAGGTAAACGCAGTTGCCATGGTATCCCAGCACGTTGAGGTCCCTACATCCCAACTTCAATTGGTCCTCTTACTTCTACAGGGTGCTCTAGCTACTGCAGGAAGCCAGAGGTGTGATGGACTTACCTGATGAGAATTGTCTCTAAGGTGTACTTCCAGTGAATTATTTACAATGGAGAGGCTCTTTTTTTGTCAGTGAAGAACACAATGGCAGTGAATGTTGGTGTCCGGCCATGAGGGAGTTTATAGTTTAACTAAGCCAAGGAGGGATGCCTGGGTGAAAAAACAAAGGAGCATCAGGCGGCTTGACAAGGTTATCAGTGATGAAGACAGAGCCATTCAACAATGAGACGTGAGTCATCTTAGTCATCCAAGAGTGCTTTGAGATAGGGTGGACCTCAGGATAAGATAAGAACTCCTTACCCCAAACGTCAGCATCCTGAGTTACCATTGCATTGATGTGACTCTAGAATTTTACTCGCATGCCCAGGGCAGGGTGTTTTATTTGTACTATTGCATTTGCACAAGGATTTCATGGGTGAAATAATTATTTTACTTTTATTCTTAATTGGGATGTGCTGATGAGGTGTGTGATACTTGAGGAAATAGCAAAGAAACAGGATGCTAAGAGAAAGTAGACTTAATGCCTCAGGGGCAGCTAATTCCCTTAAGAAACAAGGGTGTATGGTATCCATACATACAAAATTCAAAATCAGAGATGTTTGTAAAAAGTGTTCAGTCATTGGCTGAAATATTCCTTTGCTGTCAAGTCCTTTGTGGAGTGGGAACCTCAGAGAGACAATGTTTGACGAGTCACCAGAGCATTTCTCTGTGGTGAGAACTATTGTCTGTGGGTCTTGGGGGCACATTGAAAAGACACTGCACTGCCTGAACCCCTGAGGAATATGCACCTGTAGGAATTCCTAGTGCAGCTATTCTTCAGTCCTATATTGGGATCATTGGGATTCAGAGTCCTTAACATCACTCCTGAAAAAGAAAGGCTCGTGAACAAGGCAGCTAAGGAAAAAGCTACCGCCAGTCATCACTGAGGCTGAAGCTGTTCTGATGCTAATCAGGTTACTTCTCTATTCATGCAACAATTTTTTTTCCCTATACTTTCCATGTCCAAGACATGGTAAGACTGTCTATATGACAAGGTCATTGTAAAGATTATATTGGAAATAATTTGTGACTTGATCTTCGTAGCTTTATAGATTGCCCTGACTGGATCCACAAGGGAATGAAGAAAGGATGGACACACAGACAGAAAATTTAGGATGAGGTGGGCCATGAACCCTGACGGAGACATATGACCATAGATATACCAGCAGGAGCCCAGGACTCAGTGTGTTTACTTTATCCTTCTCAATCTCAAGGACATGAGGTGGGTTTTTTTTTTGCATACCATTAAAGAAAGAGACAGGGCATCCCCCTGTCCCCCCTTCCCCACTGCTAATCTCAGTAGTGGGTCTCAGTAGAGAACAGTCTCAGGCTATAAACAGCCAGGAAGAGGAAGCTATGGTCCACCTTGTCTAAACACACGAGCAACAGCCACAGGCTGACTGGGGAAGGCTTTTCTATTCTCATGTGTCTGAGACACTGGCATCTTTAAGATGGCGGTGCTCATGTCAAACAAAACACATTCACTAGGGACTTCATCTGCTTTCCACACATTTTAAAGCTATTCATTTCAGTGTCTTAGCCATACTGATTCTTGAATAAATTTAAATAGAACTACTGTGCTAATGTCAATAATCTCAGGTACACTTCCATGACTTCATTACAAAGCTCAATCGTTTTTAAATTGGAGTGACTGTAGGACGTCTACCTAAAATGATGCAGTGCACACAATCACGACTCAATGCTGATGGAAAGCATGCATCAAACCCGCCTTTCCAAATGTACCACTGCCAATTCAAATTTTTCTGTATACTGGAATTTGACTGAATTAAACATCCCTCCAATAACAACAATAATGTCATATTTTTATATATCTTAGAAAAGCATTTTCACATTCATTAAATTTAGATGAATTATTGACAGTAAGCTTGGAAAATTCTGTTTTATGGAGATTTGAGGATGTAAAAATGTTTTTAATGAATTTGGTCTGGATCAGCAGCTAAAGTAAAAACAATTAAAATGTCCAATTTGGGGGATTCTTGGTAGCTTTCCAGCATACCCCATGCTTTTATAATCAAGCTGTTATATGATAGCACTTTTTTTTCAATTATGCATGAGATTCCAGTACATTCAATTTGAAGCAATTATTATCTGTGACACAATATAATCAAAAGGCTACTGCTATTTGTTGAAGGATTCTTTGTTTGCCAAGATTATTAATAAAGTTATGCCAGGAGCACATACAGTACTGCTTGGCACTCAGCAGCTGGCTGGGGCAATGGGAAAATAAATCAGCATTCTCCATGCTTGTATTTTTCAATATTCCTGCCAGTGTGTGTATTGGAGAGCATTTTGTATTAAATAGCACTAATTGCCTTAATTGGCTTATGGCTAACAAGCCCACCGTACTGTTGTGTTGTAAAAAGCCAAGGGGTTTATTGGATATTTGGGGGTCTTTGCTCCCCCCCACCTTCAGTGGTTCAGATGTGAGGCACACAGTAACAATGGGGAGGGTGCGCAACGCGCAACATGGGTAATGTAGCAAAGCGACAGGGCAGAGTGACGTGTCCCCTCAGGTTGGCCCATGATGTAATTATTAATACATTCATATTAGATAAATGACTTAAAGCTGATATCAGGGATACATAGCAGCCAGGCTTGACTGACTTGCACACTAGCCTATGTATGAGCAAGCAAGAGTTCTCACTTGCTCTGGGGCAGCTGTGTCTGCAACTGGCAGAGCCTTGCTCTCAGGTGTTTAGCAACCAAAACTCCCTTTTTGTTTTATCACAGCCCAAACACACACACACATACACACACACACACACACACACACACACACACACACACACACATACACACATACACACACACACACACACACACACACACACACACACACACACCCCACATCCCTTGATTCTGCCGTTATTCTAATTGACACTTTTCACTTGATTTTTACTGAGATAGAGTAGTCCCAAAGGATATCCCACTGCTATTCAGGAGGGTCAAGTGAATGCCGGAGCCAAACTCCTGTATTCGCTCTTCTCCCAGACTGCAGATGTCAGAAGTTCTACTGAAAGAGGCTAGACCTGTGAGGATGAACACACTCCCTTATGTACACTGTACCCAGACTGCCAATGTAAACTTACAGGCATTCACACTCTAATGCATTTGAATTTAAATGGCTCTGAACTAGAAGTTGGAGAAAATGCTTTAAGGTGATCCCAATTGAAAGTCATTACCAGCAGGTCTGAAGAAAGGAGCCCGTGATACCAGCCAGCCCCATAAACTGCCAGGTGCCTCCATTATCAGGGAGTGACCACATGCTTTATTTACTGATTAGTATAGCTCAAAACAAACCAAACAAACCACTTACTATGCCAATAATATTTAAGGAATAACTTCTTTGCTTAGTGGTTTGGAGTCCTGGTCTAATAAGATTAGCTTTTATAGCCAGAAATGGGGTTGACCTTTTAATTCACGATGAATTGTGGCTACATCCAAGCAATTGGGAGAAACACATCATCCCAGAGGTACAGATGGATGAAAAAGCATGCCTGGAAAATAGTGAGTAAGTCATTGCCCTAGCCACTTACTGCCTGTGAGCCTGGTACTCCAGGCAGGGAAGCTTCCGAGCCTGAGTCTTTGCCTCTGTCTGCACACATCTTGGAGGTCCACAGGGACGGTTGGTGAGAAGATCACCATTGTGTGAAAGCTTTGGAGGCACTATAAAAGGAAAACCATGCACCCCAAAACCAGCAAATGATAGGCCAGTGTGCTGCTGTAGAACAGGCTTTTGATGGTCCCATCAAACCTCCAGGGTCGGATTACTTCCCATTTACGACTTGTGAGCAACAAGGAACCCATGCTAAGACAAGAAAGACAAAACTAGGGCCAACAGTGGAAATGGCAGCACAATACAGACTTCTTAGTGACTCTTTTTATGTTGAAGTTTTCACATATTAAATGTAAAATGTAAGAGAATTTCCTTTCTATGTCAGATGAGTCATCCCCTTGCTTGCCCTTCCTGGTGGATTAGTGGGGTTGGTGCAACAGACGCTGCCTTTTGCAGGAAACTAGTTTAAAGTACTTTCCTTGCATTATTTTAGCCCTTTGGTTACTATTATAAGTGAAATATCTTTGTATAATATACATGTGTTTAATTGCTTTATTCATTCAACAAAAATCTATGAGTCAGTCCCTGTCTCCGAGGCATTCAAGTAAGCCATCAAAAAAGTAAGCCCTTTGCCTCAGGGAGGCCCATGGCTTAGTAGGAAATGCACTGTGTTAAGATGCTTCAGGTGATAAGTCCCATCTCTGACTAAGTTAAAGCACTCAAGAATGTATTAAGGTATACTAAAGAAAAGCCAGACACAGGTGGATTGATGACAACTTATCATCCACTGACCAGCAAAGCCACCAGAACTCAGAACCTTTTTCTGAACTCCATTCTGAAGCCACTCTCAGTGTGGTATGGTGACTTCATCTTGATATGGAGACTTCATTTAGCTCCTGATATTCAAGGGTTGTTATGGGAAGCATCCATGTTCCCTCATGGTGGAACAGAGAAATACTGTCAACTGGCCCCAAAGTATGATTAAATTCCTTGCTACAAATATTAAGCAATCTGCTTATACCCCGTTGTGTAAACCTGGCAATGGATGTGCTTCTACTGGCACCCTTGTGATTTGCTGTGCAGGCGATGCTCCTAATGACGGTGAGGCAACCTCTCCTGTAAGAAGACCACCATGAGAGCTGGGCAAATTTCAGGCTGAGAAATTATAGCCCTTCTGGAAGCACAAGGTTTTCACTTATTTCATTGTTCAGAAATGTGATGAGCCTTGAATATATTTTCTTTCCAATGACACAACCTCGCGAAATTACTTAAGAAGAGCAACAAATATCTTTTGAAGGCCACAGTCTAGTAAAAAATGCTGAGTTTTTAAAAACCATTTATGTTCATACTAAGTGGAATTTTTATAGCCCAGGTTTAAAAAAGACATAGTTCATATTATGCAATTGGTAAAATATCTATTGTGTACATTGAGCACTTTTATACTAACAGTAGAAAATATTAAAATATTAAATGTTTGGGGAATAAAAGCTTACAAAGAGTTAACTCTACACTTGTTGAAGACAGTCTTGCTTTGATAGTGAATCGAGCAAAGTACGGCACCTTTTCTTGCTCAGTTATTGCAATAGATGTTGGCTTACCTGAACATGATCCTTGTCATTGAGAAAATTGTTAAATCTTCAAATGAGTTGGTAGTTTAACCCATTGCAAGGCAATTCTAAGGAGGCCAAGTGAAAAAGTAGTAATAAACATAATAAGACCTTTTCTTACCTTTTGATTAGTTCTTTGAGAGTTTTGTATAATGTTTGTTGCTCACAGTCAGCACCCAGTCACCTTCTCCTCCTCACCCACACATCTTTGTGGTCTTCTCTTTTAGCCTTGAGCATCAGTTTGAGCCACCCAAATACCCTTGATGATATGGACTTCCCTGGAGAGTTGTCTACTTAGCAGTGCTGCACGCTTAGAGATAGTGGCCTCTTCCTCTCCTTCTTCCTTTCCCAGCAGCTAACAATTGCCAATAGCATCACAGTTTGGGGTAGGATTGTGTGTTGAGCTCTTCCCTCTGTGCTAGGGTTTGAGCTGGCTTGGGCTGGCACAGACTTTGTATATGCTGTTGCATCTGATTTGAGTTCACACGTGTAGCTGCCCTGGGGTGCTCGGAAGGTAAGTGTTTCCTTGCAGTCATCCATTGGCATAACTGTAAGATGAAAGGGGACCCACTTGGAGTCAGATCCTGCTTAAGGGATGGACTGCATCTGTTATTTCACTTTAAATAGTGTACTGAGAAGAAAAGCCAGGAATAACACTGTAGGCTTTTGTAATTCCGTTCCCCTCTCTTTGTGACTGCTGTGGTCTGAGTGTCCATGTCCCCTGACATCCCTGTGCTGAAATGGCTTCCCAAATGTGATGCCATTATGAAGAAGTTTTTAGAGGTGATTTAATTGTGAGAGAGGAGCTACCATGCTTGTCCTCCATGAAGGAACACAAGTAGAGAATGTCATCTATGGAGCAGGACATCAGACCTCCCCAGAACTGGACAAGACTGGCACTTGATATCTGACTTCTGCCTTCATAATGAAAGATAAATGTTATTTGTGTGATCTTTAGCCTGTGCCATTTGATTGTAGTGGCCAAACAAACTGAGATAGTGACCCCAAGAAATTATGGTTCTAAAGTCACTTCCCTTAGCTTAAAACCTTTCCAGAACTTCTGGCACTCACTTTGGAAAAATCTGTGGATACTTTGTAGCATGATGACTCTACATGACTGAGTCCACAGTAGACTCTGACCTGGGGCTGCTCAGCTCAGACCATCTTGCATCCAGAGGGCAACTCCAGGCAGGACCATATTGCCTCCCACTGTGTGATATCTGCAGGGCAAGCCTTACCTCTTTTGGAAAAAATTCCTTCCTGTATCACATTTTCTTGATCACCCTATTACACCTCCCTGCACATCTTTACTCAAGTCTTAATTCTTCAGGAAAGACTCATCAGGCCATTCAAGGAATGGACATATATACACAAGCATTTAAGAAACAATCATAGATCAGGCATGTGCAGCATGATAATCCTTCCTGGACTTGCTAGCCACTTAGGAGTAATGTTTTTTGTCTTTCACATGTGTAATCTGTAACTTGCTCAATATTGTGCTAGGTGGTGCCTAATGTGAAGCCGGATATACTAAACAAATAAAATGATCTCAGTTTCTAGGAAGTGAACATATTGTCACACACTGTCAGTGTTGATTATATACGGACTCGATACAGTCTGGCACTCTCTAATGAAAGGTGTGTTGTGTTTCTTCACACATAGAGCTTGCCAGAAAAAAAGAGGTTAGTTCTTTCTTCTCATGTTTGGCCTTACACTGAACTTAGCAAAAACATAACACATAGTAAATTTTCTATTATAAAATTAAGAAATAAAGGTATGGAACTTAGATGACATGTAATGAATAGTTTGATATTTTACTAAGTTCTAACTGCAGTATAAAACATGAACTTTGCTAGAAAATGATAACCATGACTCAGTAAAAATAATAGTAAATAATTTAAGACTTATAGCCTAAATTACGTTCAGTAAAACCACAGCAAACAGATCTCCAAGTTAAATCTTGGTCTGAAGATTTAAAGAAACCACTTTTAACACATTTGGGAAACATCTAAATTGGGGATACCCTCTTTCCTCCCAGTTAAGCCATACATGGCATTCAACCCCATCATCGCCATTGCTTCGTATCCATGTCTATGATGTAGTTGAACCCCATCAAGTGCAGGCTTCTACCAGAGCCACAGTCTTCCTTTACTGTTACAGCTTAGGCCTAAGGAAATCCTATATTGTACGCATTTTTAGTATTGAAGGCAGGCACAGGCTTCCATTAAACTCTTGATATTTTTAGTGAATAGCCAGTAAGATAAAAAATGAAAACAAACAAACAAAATGATACAATTTAAATAGAGTCCTTAAAATCTGAGGACAATAATAAACATTCAAAGGAAGATTTAAAAACCAAAATATATTTGTAATGCTGGAATGAATCAAAAGCTGTTGTTTTTCTAGAAGATTTCTATGAGCTGTATAATGTGTTGCTTCTTTTTCTGTAACCAAAACAAGTGATGCTTGAATGCAAATTAATGTAAGAGATTTAGAAATTTTTATTTTAATACAGCTATTTATCAATTCATTTTAGCCTGCTGTATAGCCTCTGTCTAAAATGCAATATTTCAGGGAATATTTTCTTTTAAAAGGTTCCATAACAGCTGATAAAGATAAGTCCATATGGCATCATATTGTAATGAATTTTTTTTCATAGAAATTAATTAGATGTGTGAATATGTGAATGCTAACATTTATTTACATTCCAGGCTAAATGTTCAAAGAGGTGTATGTTAAGCACACAATTAGAAGCAATGATGCATTAAATTAGCCTCACAGAGAAAGTGTATTAATTTTAAAGATGTTATGGAAGCTCCTTGGAAAATCCAAGATAAGATTTTCTTTGCTCCATTGCCTGCTTTTGAGGCTCCTTGCCACCTAAGCCTTTTTTTCTCCCATGAAGCTTGATGGAAAACTGAGGTGCAAAGGGCATTTTCTGTCTCACATCAGAAGGCTGTCCAGTGCTCTCATTAACCTATGAACTTTGCCCCCTCCACCCCTTGCTCCTTTTGATTTGCACTGTGCAAAGAGTATTTAGCAACACTCTTTATGAGCAGCCAGCACCTCTTCCATCTAGGGAGGAAATTCCTCCCTGCTGGAAATCTTTAGTGACTGTGTTTTTAAAAGCGTTACTTTACTTAAACTATACAGAAACAACAATGGTCCCTCCTCCTTCCTAGTTGCATATCTTCTACTCCTATAGGGGAACCACAGAAGTATAGGGCCAGCAGTGGAGACTGCCTATCTAGGCCAAACAGCATTCCTAAGAATATTCTGGAATTATTTAGTATTTGTGGTTGGGCTGCCTTTCAGTTTGAGTGGTTTGTGGCTCAAATGGTGCATTATTTCAAACTATGCATAAGCTGACAATGACAATGATTGTCGTTTACTGAATTCTAAGCTAGTATGTGATGCTAGGATAGAGAAATGTTGGGATGCTCTGTTGAGTTCTCTGGCAGATGCTATGTATGGTGTACATTTTATAAACGTCTCCATTTGTGGGACTGAAAAGTGCAACATGGAAACTGAGAAATTCCACAGCTGGCTTAGAAGCAATATCTATCCATCCAGGGCACCAATTAGTAAGTCCTAAATATTTGGGAGGAGTTTTGCTCAAGTCCAATGATACATTGATTATATAAAAATTCTTTGCTGATTTTGTGTAATGAAATCTGCTTATCTTCTAAAATAAATTTCACATAAACAAAGTACAGTTTGTGAGAGGACTTGGATAGTAGTACTATTAAATACCGTGTTGGACAAAAAAATGTTTGTGATATGTTTTGTATTGTCATATGTTTTTAAAATCCTTTTGATGAAAATACTTTGTAGATACTTATGAAATGTGCTTCTCTGGCTCCACTGGCTACAGACTTGTATTCCAGAAGTAGGATAGAAAGGAAAGGACATTGGCATTTGACCCTAGCAAGGACTGAAGGCTTAAGGTCATCAATATCTTTGCTTGCAAGTTAATTATGTCATAAAACTACTTCTTGGTTTTGATTTCCTGCAGTCACTAATATAAAATGTAAAACTAAAGAGAAATCACTAAGCAGTCTTCAGGTCTATCTTTGTTCAGTAAACATTGTGAAGCACTTAAGAGCTGAGCATGGAAAAAGATTGAAATTAGCAAGTGCCTTAGCTACCGTTCTATTGTTGTGAAGAGGCATTATGACCAAGGCAACTATTATTTAAAAAAATAAATAACAAAAACAAAACCCATTTAATTGGGGGCTTGCTTACAGTTTTAGTGACACACCTCCTCCAAGGTCACACCTAGCCCAAAAAGGCCACATCCACTTCAACAAGGCAATTTATAATCATCCTTCCCAAACCATTCCACTAACTGGTAACCAAGCATCCAAACATATGAACGTAGGGCTGGGAGGCGGGGGGGGGGGGGGGGTGGGGGGGGGGCAGCCTTCTCATTTAAAGCACCACAGTCAATGAGTCCATTGTGTACATTTTTTTCTCTTACTTTATTTGTATATATGAGATTTACAAGTCACTACACGTTCTCAAACCCACCATTATACATGTGTACTATAGGGAATGGTCTGTGGCTGGGGATGTAACTCACTCCACAGAGCAGTTGTCTGGACTTCAGGAGGTTCTGTGTTCTGTCCCTGGCACCACATAAACCAGGCTGGTGGTTAATACCTATGAATCCCAGCACCTTGAAGATGGAGGCAGGAGGATTAAAAATTCAAAGTAATTTTTGCATACATACTAAGTTCAAGATCAACCTGGGATACATGAGGTCTATCTTAAAACAAAAGCCAAACAATAAAAAAAAAAGTAGCTAGGTGATTTGCTGCCAGTAAAACTCAATTCATAAGAAGCTTAAAGGAAAGGAGAGATTTCATAGGTTAACCTGTCCTTTCCTAACTGCCAGAGATACTATGCTAATATGGCCTATGTTACTGTCATGGAGAACATTTTTCTACATTTTAAATTTTTACTTATTTTGAGGGTGCAGGCTGAGGTCACACATGTCATGGGGCACCAGTGGAGGTCAGAGGGCAGCTAGTGAAAGCTGCTTTTCTCCTTCACCCACATGGTCCCAGGGTTTGAAATCCAATCCTCAAGCTTGGCAACAAATACCATGACCCACCATGCAATCTCCCCAGGTCTTGTCATGGGTGCCTTTTTTTTTACACTTCTCACTTTTTCTTTTGTAAGCCTCCAATTCAAAAGATTTGATCCCAAGCCTTTCATTTGCCTGCAGAGTATTTGAAAAGGTGGTTGTATGCAGTATTTGACACCTAGAAAGCACCTTTGAAACAATACGAGGACATGCTGGTCGCTGAGAGAAGAGGAAAGAGTGTAAGTTCAGGTATCTTAACTCACCTGTTTAGACATTCATCGGTTTCACCTCTCTAGCCTCTGTTTACTAAGTCTAGACAGCCTGGGAATGTGTAATTCCATCACATCTCCAGGTGAAGCCAATGGTGTCAGGGTAGGAGTGAGCGTGCCCTGAGGCCTTCTTCCAAAACCACTAGTTTACTTGTTTCTGTTAAGGTGATTCCAAATCTTAGAAAGATACTACTAATACTTTGTTGCTTGTTTAGCATTATTCCTGCTGCAGAAGTTTCTTAAAAAGGTATTCTCAATCTTGCATTTGTTTTCAGTGCTGAAAATTTCAAAACAATGGAATAATCGTATTATTTCATCAATTATTGAATCAAAGTAAATTCAAGTAGAAATAAATAACAGTCTCTTATAGTGTGTGTGTGTGTGTGTGGTTTTTTTTGTTTGTTTTTGTTTTTGTTTTTGTTTTTTTTTTTTGGTCGATGTGATTTGATTATTCTCCGAATTTTTATTCTTCTAAAAATTAATCTTGATTGTTCAGGTATTTTCTTCTGTTTTCATGCCTCACTGTAAATATCCAATCGCTACCTCATGAAAAACAAAATCTTGACCTGAGGATATAGCTCATGTGTACAGCACTTGCTTATTATGTTTGAAGCACTGTTTCCAAGTTCCAGTGACACACACATACACACACACACATACACCATGTTAATGAATGTATTGATTATCTATTGTACAATGTACAAGATGTGCACACAAAATCTAATACAAAGAAGAAACTAGATACTGTATTTTGAAGAAATCCCAGGATCCTCTAAGCAAATCTGCTTACAGTCTGGAAAATGTGGCTAATGTAAAAGCCATTTAGTTGAGTACATCAAGGTCACGAGGGCAAATTACTAATATTGTATTATCACCATCAGAAAATGCTCATACACTCATAGCTTCCCCCTCTGCTACTTAACCACACTTAGATAAATAAATACATGGCAGGAGGCAGGGTCATGGCCTGACCTCAGAGTGTCAAGTGGTGGTATTTGGCTTCTGTAGGAGCCAGTCATGGGGTGGGCAGGCAAGGGACATGGAATCTGTGCTTCTAATCACTGGGTAATGGTCTATAATTGGGGAGGACACTCCACTTGTTCCTAGAGGGGCCTCTGAGTGCATTTCAGAACAATGGCACAGAGAACATCTACTTCCTTTAGGGAAGAGGGGCCATCACGCTCCTTTGCAGGTGTTCAAAAGAAGGTCCTCCTCCCTTTTGTCTATAGCCATCACCATGTACTCCCTGTGTTCTTGTTTGGACTTCTATTAATGGGCAGTTATGCTGTTTTTCTCTCATGGTGCAGAAAATGGCATCGTGGTCTCTGCCATCCACGTATATAGATGATAGGAAGGTGAGCCCTGTGTAAGTGTAGAGAGGTTCTCCAGCCTCCCCCACAGCTCCTCAATCTCAACTGAAAGACAACCCTCTCACTATCAGTTTTTTTTTTCCATTTGGAGAACATTAACTTGAGGGAAAGCACAGTATGTGTCATGAACAACAATGAGATGTTCTGTGACGTTCTGTACAGGTTCTTCCATGGGTAAAGAGCTCACCAGTGTTCATTGCTGATCTATTCACAACATTCATGAAGCGGAAGCAGCTTTGATTTTCATCAACTGGTAAATGGAGAATAAGAATGTGGCACACTTAGACAATGGAATTCTATCCATCTGTAAATAAAAACGATGGGAAAGTTACAGATGAATGGAGGTAAAAAAAAATAATCATTCAAGTGAGGTATCCAAAAATACAAAATCTTTTTTCTATCTTTCAGGAGGATCCTAGATTTTAGTCTTTAGACATTAGTGTTTAAAATATCCATAGAAGTCAGGAACTAGAACGAGGCCCAAGGAGGGAGCCATTCTCAAGGAAAGGAATAGGCTAAAACATAGGTGATATAGAGTAGGAAAGGAAAATATTGGGTCAAAAAGGATTAAGTAGGATGGGTGTGAAAAGGCAGCATAGAGGAGAAGGCATGACGAGGGATAAGTAACACTATGATCTTTTAAAAAGACGTATGTTATTATAAAAGCTTCCTAAAGTACATTCATATTCATATATATCTCATATACATACACTACATAAAAATAGTTTAAGTGGAGTTACCTTATATAAGGGGTACGGTGCCTCTTTCAGACACTATAGGCTATCAAATGAAAGCCCTGTTCCAGAAATGAGTTACCTCTTTTCAATGTGTTGGTCATTGGGGTCCTATAGATCCATTAAACTTTATAGTCTGTTGTTGCTCTTGGCTACCCTCCAGATATTGATGGTAGGACCCTAATGCTGATGATATCACGTACTTGTGTCATGAGACATGAGGAAATCAAACTGGTACTGACCTGGAAACTTCAACTCTACTATGTAGCTTTTCTAGTGCTAGAAATTGCTATGAATACTACTGAGGGAAGGAGGTTTAAGAGCAGTCTAACCAATTCGTTAATTCTGTAAACTATATTAAGGACTGGCCCAGCAAGATACCACCAATGATAGAGGCAGGAAGAGGCCATTATCCCCCAATATAGGGCAACTCCAGTAGTGTCATAAATGTCATAGGAGTAACCACCTCTTTCTGTTGAATTTAAGGCCCATTCCACATGATGAAACTCATGCATGGACCCTTCAACTGGAGTAAGAACCAATGGCTGGAGAGTTCATAGGCCCTAGGGCAGGACCTACTACTTTCATCCTGATCCCTGAGCATAATATTAAAGTGCTTCATAAACAGTTATCATTATAGTCAGGTTAGCATATCAGCCAGCACGGAGAGTTTCATTTTGCAGTGGTTGACAGTACAGAGATTCACAACTAATCAGTATGCTGACGTAAGAGACTACACAGTACTCTGCCCTATGTTGGACCACATCTATAGCACACCTTCTCCTAAGGCTCAAGAAGGGGGGGATAGAGAGATTTTAAGAGCCAAAGATAGATATTTGAAACAGTATTTTGTGGTCATGTCAGTGATATCATAGATATGAATTCACAGTGGCTGTTAGGGTATCATAACTCTATGCACTAGGTCAAACCAGCGTGAATCAGTAAGAGGCTCAGTAAGTTCCACCCCAGCTGAGAAGCTGCTGGGAAATGATGGCCAGTAGGGAAAAGAGAGCGTCTGGTCTCTCCAGGTGTTTGACCATTGACAAGCTGCCTGTGTTTCCTTGGATGGTTTCACACCCATGCATAAACTAGTAGCACTAAGTGGGCCGAGTGAGCTTAAATAATAGTGCAAGAAACTAGAAGAGAAAAGTGGTGGTGAAAAAAAATGGGATGAGTTGGAGGAGAAGGGATGAAGGTGGATTTGCTCAAAACGTGTTATATACATGGATGAAATTTTTCAAACAAGTAAACTTTCAAAAAGAATTCTTCAATCTCTTTCCAGAAATGCCCAGTGACACTGTTCCGGCAACCTGGCTTTTCTCATCATACTTGTCTAGCTAAGGTTATTCTTTGGTACCTCTGGGGATCTTTTATATCATGGCATAAAACAGAAATGAGGCAACGGAATCAAAACAAACATTAGTGGGTGAAAAAGAGGCACCCATGTTTTGCGTCTACCCTTTCTGTATTTTTATGGTTATTTGAACTATTTTAATTTATTGCTAAAGCTGGCTAAAACGGAGCAGTGGCAGGCTTGAAAATGTTAAACCAATGCTACTATCAAGGTTTCTGGGGGCTCTTGTTGCTTTTCCTTCTGGGGTAGTATCACAAGTAGCAAAGGGTCTATCTGAAGATTATTAAGTGTATGTTGATGAGTCTCTCAAATTGCATAAGAGAAAAGCTAAAGGGACTGTGTGGATTGGGCACCCAGATCCCTTCAAATTCCATCTATTCAAGTCTCAACCCTAACTGTGATAGTCTTGGGAGGTGAGGTCTTTAGAAAATGACTAGGATTTGCTTAGAGTGGGAAGATGGCCTTTTGTGCTGCCACTCATGCCCCTAGAGGGTTGAGAAATGGAATACCGCCATTTGCTCTTTAGCATAGGAAGGTAGCCAAGGAACCACACACCAGACACCAAATGCGTTGACAGCGTAATCCTGACTTCTTAGCCTCCACGCCTATGAGGTGTTATTTAAAGCACTTCACATATGGAACTTTGATACAGCAGCCCAAACTGGTTCCCCCCGCCCCCCCCCCAAAAAAAAGCTCTTGAGGGGTTTGGAGGAGATAGTTCTAAGAATTGACATTTTCATTCCATTAATTGCAGAGAAAATATAACTAGGAGGTTGGGTTAGATTGTAAGATGAAAGAGTGCGTTGAGCTGTACAGAAGATTCTTATGAACACACAAAAAAATGATGATTAAATCCCGAGAGTGTTCCTCTCTAGAGGAGGTAGGGAAGTAGGACAGTGTATGGCCTACAGGCCAGATGGAGCCTCTCAGCACTGGCACATCCCACTTCCTGACCTGAATGGCACTGAGTTCTTGCCAAACAGCTACTGGGAACAATACACACACATGTCCATGAAGCTTTTACATATATGTTACGTCTTGTATTACTAAAGCTTGATCCCAGAGACTGAGCAGACTACACGCAGTTTCTGCCTGAAATCCTGAAGGATTTGATTAAATTAGACTTAGAGCAATAAGAGAAAAATGATGTGTCATTCAATCATGCTTCCCCAAAATCTATAAGGATCGTGAGTTCTCACTTTGTCTTCTACCTAGATGTGGAGAGCTGCGAGGTGCCGTGCCTTAACAAGGCACAGGTTTCCGCCATCCCGACGGCGAGTGCTCTCTAAGATAAACAAGTCCTTATATGGCAAAAGGCTGTGCAAGGGTAACTGGTGATCTGATGACGAGCAGTCCTGCTCTGACGCGGACCTATGAGGAGGTGGCACCTGGCATGAGCTGATTGGCCCTTGAGTTGTACTTAAGCTTGGCCCTTCCTTCTTCGGGGCCATTCCCACTGAGCTTAATCCTGAGTAAAGATCTCGAGAAGAAGTCTGGTTGTTGGCATCTTAATTCCACTGGACGGTGCGGTGCCGACACCTAGAAGACTGGATTTCTTGGGCCCTCTTTTTAAAATATTACAATAAATTTATTAGATTTCAGTACTTTACTATGTCGCTAGGTTTCCAGAAACTGGAAAAAGCAAATAAACAGAAAGTATTTATTTTTAAAGTAAACTATTTTCACATTTTTTAGAGTAGATGTGTTGGATCAGCCCAGATTATATCAAGAAAAAGTGTAGAGAGGGTAAGGAAAGGAAGAGATGGAGAAAGAGAAGGAGAGATGGAAGAAATTATTGTTCTTTTTTGTGTGTGGGGGTGTTGTTTTTCTGGTTTTTTATTTATTCAAGACAGAGTTTCTATGTTTTAGTCCTGGACTCACTTTGTAGACCAGGCTAGCCTCAGACTCACAGCAATCCTCCTGTCTCTGTCTCCTGAGTGCTGGAATTAAAGGTGTGTACCACCACTCTTGGATGTATTACATGCACTTTGCGAGGACCATGGGAAGGTGGTTAGCTCTTACAAAGAATGACAAGGCCTTAGATTGTAGTGCTTCTTTCAATTCAATTGCACCAGACTATGGTGCAGTCCAGGTAGTAAGAGAAGCGGTGGAGCCCAGGTCTGGTAATGCTGACAACTTTCAATTAAAGTGGCCTTGGGTGTAACCTCTCTGGAGCAATTTCTGGCTGCTGGAAAAGTTTTCATTTTTTCCCCTGTTAGGTCATTAGAAATGGAGATGTGGGCTCCACAGGGTGTCCACTCTTTCCCCCATTGAAAGCAAAAAGGCCTTATATTAATAGAAATATATGTGAATAGATCTTTTCTTCTTATTCTGATATATCTCCTGGTTCCAGGAAGAAGATAAAGTCACACCTTATTGGGGGATGGTGAAACAGACTTTTGAAACCAGAAGAAATTGTATGATGTGTCATTAAATGTGATTTCTTTTTAAGAATTCTCTCACTGGTAATTATTCTTATTATGTAGGTGGACAGTCTCTTCATATAGATAAAGACCTTTGCAGCTGCTCTCATCCTAGGCCTTGAGTCTGACGCACACTTTGTAATTAGCATGAATGGAGAGCCCCACATTTGCAGCCAGCCTCCCTTTCTGTCAGATCGGGTTTGAATCTGGGCTGTGTTCAGCTGCGAAGGGCTGATAAGCAATTCCGAAATCTCTGTACAGGACAAACAGCACTTTAATCTCGTCTTTCAATTTCCAGTGCACTCATTACACAAAATCAGCTCAGAGAACCTTGATGCATGAAAATTAGCCTTCCTGCGTGGGCTACAATCTCTTTTAACCTTTTCTAAGATACCCTGATCCTCCAGGCCATTTGTCCCAGGGAAATGTTGGCAGTGGTATACTTATAAAATGGAGAAAAATTATCCCCCAGGCCCATGAATGCTAAAGTCGTGTTAAATGATAGCTATTTGTTTTAATTGAGGATGAGGGAAATGACGTCTTCAATTTTAACCTAATTTTCAAAGAATAAACATCATTACATAGGAATAAATTATATTTCTGTCTAATATTTTCATATACAGACTCTTCTGACTAGCTCGGCTATCTGACAGGACCTGCTCATCCAAATCTCAAGCCAATTAGCACCAATTCCAATCAGTTATGTAAGCATTAGCGTGTTCGTGTCTGTATGTAATGTGTCTGCAAGCAGCTTGCAAGAGATGAGATTCTTCAAGTGTCAAACGGCTTTCCTTAAAATGTGCTTAGGTCTTTATTTGCAGTATACTCTGGGCTCCCATAGGAAACCCTGTGGGCCAGCTGCCCGCTCTGTAGAGATGGACTGGGGCTGAGGACAGATGTGTGTTTGTCCTGTAAAGATTCAAAGGTCCAGGGACTGACTGAGCCCTTCTTTTAAGAAAGCAAAAACTAGTTTTGTTTCTTTTGTGTTCCTCAAAGGTGACTCAAGGAGAGTTGAAGACAAGCTTTCTCAATGCTTTTACCTGGCTTAGGTTGTGAAAAGTAAAGGGCATCTGAAAAACTCCAATTAAAAAAAACAAAAACAAAAACAAAAAAAACCCAACCTCATATAAACATAAAATCAACCTGCTATAATAGAAGGTAGGTCTGTATGCATGATGGATTATAATAGTTTGGTCTAGAAATTCTTCAAAGGTAACAGAAGAATTTTCCTCCAGGTTGACAGAGGAGCAACCTCCAAAACCCACACACAGGCTCCTTCCTCAAGAAGACACAGACTAGTGAGGGTGCTCAGCTCCCCAGTTTGAGTTTGAAGCCTGACTTCCCACACCTCAACCATTTCTTTTTCCACTGCCATAAGAGATTTGGAAAGGTAACCACGTTGTGTGTTTAGGGAAAGGATTAGGCAAATGAAGTGCACAGTGTTTCATGAAAACAAAGGAAAGATAATTATACAATGCTTTTTATTTTCAAGAGATCTCACTGAGATCTCCCCAGGGCCCATTCTGAGTACAGAATGAAGGCATTCTTGGTGGAAAGAAATGCCTGTTTTCTTGAATACAGCAGAGGGCTTTAGATAGGAAAAGGAAGAGGTTTCTCTTCATGCTTATGCTCAACTTCCTGGCTTCCCCGACTCAAGAGGCGGAACCTGAGAGGACGGAAGTGAACACTGCAAGAGACAGTGGAATGAGATCCCTGTATTTATCTGTTTTCCAAATCTCGTTGGATTTTCTCTTTTCTAGGAACCATCTTAAGGCACATAGTCCCAGTTTAAGTTTTTATATTTAAAACTCAATATCTGATACAAAGTAGTTATTATGCAGGATGCTAAGGAGATCTGTGTTATGATACATAATGATGTGGTGGCGAGTGGGAGGGTACCATGGTGGGTCCATGCCAAGGTTTACCCCCTGAGGAATAATGCCCTGAACAGATTTGGTATAAGGAGGTTTATTATGGGGAAGGAAAGGAGAGCCTGAAAAAAAGAAGGCATAGAGGCAGTAAATAAGCCATGAGGTCAGAGGAGGGGGCCAGTGAGGGAGAGAAAAAAGGCTTCTAAGACAAAGGGAGAAACAACAGGAACAGACACAGACACAGACACACACACACACACACACACACACACACACACACACACACACATGCACACACTGAGAGAGAGAGACAGAGAGACAGAGACAGAGAGACAGAGGGGAAAGACAGAGGAGAAAAAGAAAGACAGAGACACAGAGAGAGAAAGCTAGCTGTGGGTAGTGGGTGGTCCTTTTATGGGCCAGATACACCTGTCACACCTGGCGATGATGGTCAGTGGTGACATAAGCTATTGCTAGGTCCTTGAGGGCAGCCAGGAGAACCTCCTACACACTATCAGTTTTGGAGGTTAGGTGGATTTCATCTTTATGTCACTAGACATAAATAATAGAAATTTTCACATGGTAGAACTTCCTTTTTTGAAATGCTCTTTTTGTTAGTGATGCATGTGAAAGAAAAGCTAGGAGCTTCCTTCTGGAGTGTAGCACTGTCTCAGGATATTCCCTACCTGAAGACCAGAACAGAGCTGTAAACTCCTGGCATCTGTCCCCTCTCACCAAAGAACTCTCAACCCTTTGTCATTGGTGTTCTGCCAGTTGTATGATAATTTAGCTCACCGTTATCCCACATCTAAAGCAGGGCTGTCTGCTTCTAGCTACGACACTAACATGGAAGATCTGCCCTGGGAACTCTACAGTAGGGATAGGGCACCGTGGAGCATCCAGACCATTTCTGGGTGCGGTCTGTAAGTGATCTGTAGGTTCTGCTCTCAAAGTGCAGTTGCCTCATTCATGGCATGTGATGATGCCTTTACTGGTTGGAACGCGTTTGATGCATCCCCTCTTTATTCTTCCTAGAGTCCTCTCTGTTCTTGACTGAGGGACTGTTGTGTATCTACAGCAAGTCCTTGATTTGTTTTCCTTCCACAGGGATGTCAGCAGTAGGCCCAAATGCTCTTGGTTATTTTGCTCTCTGTTTATCATGGTTTTCTTGGTCTTGTGCTTAGAAGAATGTAATGACATTTTGCAGTAAATCTAGAGGGATCTCAGTCTGGCTCACTAGATTGCTTTATCCAGTCAGCAGCACTATGCTGCATTGTGGATATAAAGAAGATAATGGAGAAGTGAGCAGATAGCTCAGTGGATAAAGTACTCACCAAGCAAATGTAAGGGCTGGAGTTCAGGTCCCCAGAACCCCTGTAAAAATTGGACAAATGTAGCAGCTACCTATAATTTCAGCATTCTGGAGGCAGAGGCGGTGGACCAGGGCAAACAGATTAGCCATATAGGACACAGTTGGTGAGCTCTGGGTTCAACATGAGATCCTTTCTCAATGAGTAAATTAGAAATCAATCAAGAAAGGTACCCAAAGGCAGATTTCTACAAGTATGCACACATGTGCATGCATAGCCACACACAGCTGTGAACACATATTCAAACAAGCATATAAACACACGGGCACATCACACAAGAAAAAAAAGAAAAGAAAAGACAAAAAAGGCCAGATGTCTGTTGCTGAACAACCTGAGTCCAGAGGGGAAAATAGAAACACAAACAATTAATATGACAAACCAAGGTGTATATCATAAAACAGCATTTCTCAAAGTGGATTACATAGACTTGCAAATCCACTCTTCAAGGTCTATTAGTTTTGCTCAAGGAAAGTCCACACCCTACTCATGGCATTACAACCACAGTGTTGACTGTTTAGGAGGATGTGTTTACAACATCTTTTGTTGTGAAACACACACACACACACACACACACACGCATCATGCTAATGAATGTCTGAATCATCTATTGTACAGTGTACCAGATGCCTGGCATATCCTATTTCTGTCATATGTCATTTGAATTACTACCCACCAGGACACAAAATAAGAATGGTATATAAAAACTGTTATGTGGAGTTCATGCTTGGGCCTAGTATCCCTGTCTGTCATTGGGCCACAGCAGATCAGATCAAACCAGGATTGGAGCTGCTTATATGAAGTGTCACATAATCAAACCGAACTCCAAATCTGGTCAGCCTTCCTGAAACAAGAGAGCCACAGAAATCTTTTGATTAAGTTAGTGGAGAAGGAAACCCCCTGTGCCTTATGAGGGAAGTCACTTTGAGACCAACGGTCTGCCTAGTGTTTGGTTTTCTCTGTCCTTTTCTGCCACTCGGAGCTCCTAGATGTCATTCACAGAAAACCTGTTCTATTTTGTAAGATGAGTTGTTGCCCAAGGCTAGAATCACAAATAAAAGCCATTTCTTTTTTTGAATTAGATGTGCTGTAACTTTATCTTTTGATAGAAGGAAATACATGAAGGACTTACTCACGACACAGAGGTATGTCCTTCACCTCACTCAGAATGTGCTATCATCAATTTATTCTTGTCTTTCCTCAGGAATGCCAAGGTTTAGAATTCTTCTCATACCAACCCAAATTCAACACATTCCTCCCTAAATTTAAACAGATAGGGACTAGCTAAGAAGTTTCAGATGTAAGTTTAAGCTCTCCTAAGGGTTTAACAAAGCCTCAGACCTCATTTTCAAAAAAAAACAAAAAACCCTCTTACGTGGTAGTCAACTGAGACTGTTTTTCTGTTACTATGAAAATAGTCAGTGGCCTAATTTTAGATGTGCTGCATCTCTTTTTCAGAATGAGATTGGAGTGGGATATAAAACATCAGCTCATTTTACATATAATACCTGAAGGAAAGAGTTGGTTGCTAGAGTCAATGTGAAAAATATGGGCTGCATGGGGGGTTGTGGGGGGTGGGTGGGATGTATGTCTGACTAACCAGGGAAACAGGACACAGCCCCAAAGCCCCAGCCCCTTGGGGTTATCTTTGTTCCAGATGGCTTGGTTAGGTAACCAGGGAAAATAGCTATTTTCCAAGGGGGCTCCTCACACAGCTGCCACCGTTCAATTGAAGAATAGCTGGGCACCAGTGTTCGAGAGCAATGAAACAGGGCATCAATAAGGCAGGACAGGCCTATTTCTGCAGTGCAGGACAATGCCAGATATTAGATTGATTTCTTTCATTTGAATTCAATGAACTTTTCTAACTTCTTCAATCTTTCTCAAAAAATAAAAAAACTACAAGAGAGAGAGAGAGAGAGAGAGAGAGAGAGAGAGAGAGAGAGAGAGAGAGAGAGAGAGAGAGAGAGAATGTGTTTGTGGCCACATTCCACCACATATATGAAGGTCAGAGGGCAGCTTCAGGGGTTGATGTTTCTCTACCTTGTTTGAGAACGGGTCCCTTTGTTGTTTGTTGCTCTGTTTACCAGTGGCCCCTGTGCTTCCGGGCATCGCCCTGTCTTAGCCTTCCATCTTGCCACAGTAGCACTAAGAAGACACGGGTTCTAGGGATGCAAACTCAAAGCGCTCATGTTTGGGGCAGCAAGAATCTTACCCACTGAGCCAAACAGCCCAGACGTCTTTGATCCTAAAGTACCCTTAATTTGAAGACACTAAATATTAGACAACATAATTGCTGAAGAAAAGCCTGCACTTCCAAGACTACCATCCCAAAGAGCCTGAAGTAATATAGCCAGCAGCCAGTCATTTGAACTGCTGCACTCTACCTTAGTCTTCAGAGCTCCAACAAACTTGGATTCGTGTGCCTTCTCCTCTGGAGCAGAGGCCATTGAGCAGTTTCGCTACTGTCAGTCCTGCTAAGCATCATGGGAAAGATGATTAACGGTGAGTCGGCCTCGGAAAATCCACACCTTCCTCCCAGCTTTGGATGATCAGGGCACTAGCGCCTGGCCATCCTGCTTAAGACCTTTGATCCTTAACTGCTTCATCTTTCCTTAATTCCTCAGTTAGATCAGTCTTCTCTGACCATTAGAAAGTATTTAGCCCTTACTTGTGGAGTAACTTGTGTGGTGTCTTAAAGGTTATCAGAGACGTAGACAAGCTTTCAAAACTCTAAGCTGCTCTATGAATGTGGTGTTGTTATGTAATTATGTGGCTCTTCTCTATTCCCCTCTAGTCTTTCAAACCGAAAACCTTATGAGAATGTGCTGGTTTCTTGGCCACCTCCTGTTCTGCACAGCACCCAGGAGATCTTTCCAGCCCACTTAGCCTGTGCTTGGTGTCTGCCTCATCACTTCAAGCAAATATTTTAATACTACCACAGTCAACAAGTAGACAGACTATGATGCACATGGTGGTGAAGGTGTTGGTGCACGCAGGAACACAATATGGCAGGCTAATAAGTAACCCTGAATGTGCCTTTGTTACTCCTGTACAGGAAAAAGATGGAAACAAGTGACCATTTTAGGCTCTTCTGATGACGTGACAGCTGGGACCGGCAGTCATGCTGGGCCCTAGTTCTGCTCTACAGCACATGGCTTTGCTCTCCAGGATCCACAGCAGAGTCCTCAGCCCCACTTCCTATGAGGATCCCTTAAAATTAACAACTGATTTTAAGAAAATCAGGATTATATAGAAGAATTGATTATAGAAAAAAAAATAAAGACCTAAAGAAAAACCTGCAACAGTGCAGTGTGTCCCTGTAAAGGGAACTGCATGTCTCAAATTTGTCCCTGAAATCTTGGTCAAGAAAGAGAAGAGTGTTGTCCTTCACATTCTAAGACTCTGTGCTTCTGTAGGAAGCTGTAAACCTCTTCACAATTGCCTACAATCAGTGGCACTATGGGAGAAGTTTCAGGCTAAAACTCTAAAAAGACAATCCCTCCACAAAAAAAAAAAATCCCTATGGAATTTATTTTGCGTTAGCTAACTACTCCCAGGCCTGGTGCCTTCCCTGGAGTGTGGTTGATACACCCAGTGACACTCCATTGGAGAAAACTGATTTTTCTCTTTACCTATGGATATCAATTGCAAATTAATTCTTGGTTAGGGGAGAAAGCTTATGTCCTCTTCACCTTACCAGTGCTAGGATACAATCTGCCTTGAATGTGTACAAGTCTTGTTTGGCAATGTCATCTTACTTTTTTTGTTTGTTTATATATTTTTTCCTTTGAGAGACAGAGAGAGAGAGAGAGAGAGAGAGAGAGAGAGAGAGAAATACATTGAATTGAATGAGTAGGAAGGTAGGGAGGATCTGGGAAGAGTTGGGGGAGGGAAAACATGATCAAAATGTATTTTAAAATGTTAATAAAGTATATAAGAAGAAAACTATATCTTCATGCTCATAAAAATGACAGATAATTTCATGTTTGCATTGGATAAGAGCTTGGGAAAATTTAGTCGATGCATGACTGTCAGGTGCCACTGTTTCGCCTGGCTGGTTGTGGTAAGTATTCTTCCACTAATCTGTTTGCATCGTCTTCCTATTATTTGCTTTGAGTGATAAAGGCAAATCCAGTAGCTCTAAGATACATTGTTGAACATATGTCCTTGTTGTGTGCTGGAGCATCTTCTGGGTATATTCCAAGGAGTATAATAGCTGGGTCTTGAGAAAACCCTATTTCCAGTTTTCTGAGAAAGCACCAGATAGATTTCCAAAGTGGTTGTACAAGTTTGCATTCCCACCAGCAATGAAGGAGTGTTCCTCTTTCTCCACATCCTCACCAGCGTGTGGTTTCACTTGAATTTTTGATCTTAGCCATTCTGATGGGTATAAGATAGTATCTCAGAGTCATTTTGATTTGCATTTCTCTGGTGACTAAGGACGTTGAACATTTCTTTAACTGTTTCTCAACCATTTGCTATTCCTCTGTTGAGAATTCTCTGTTTAGTTCTGAACCCCAACTCTTAATTGGGTTATTTGGTTCAGTGGCATTTAATTTTTTGATTTCTTTAACCATGTTCATAGCAGCCTTATTCATAATAGCCAGAACCTGGAAACAGCCTAAGTGTCCCTTAGTAGAAGAATGAATAAAGAAACTGTGGTACATTTACACTATGGAATACTACTCAGCTATTAAAAATAAGGAAATGCCAAAATTTGTGGACAAATGGATGGAACTAGAAATGATCATACTGAGTGAGTTAACCCCAAAGCAGAAAGACTCACATGGTATATACTCACTTATAATTGGACACTAGCCCAAAAGACATGTCCTATTAAAGTCTTTACTTACCAGGAGATTGGGATAGATGTGAGGGCATCCCACTGAGACTCTAGGTGAGAGAAATATAGGAGAATGGGGAACTAGATTCAGAGGGTCCTAGTAACTTACAAGAAGAACATCATGATGGGTGGATCTGGGCCCAGGGAGCTCTGCTCAAAAAACTACTGCACCAACCAAGGACAATACAAGCAGTAAACATTGAACCCCTAATCAGATCTAGCCAATGGACAGGACATTTTCCACAATTGTGTAGAGAGTGGGGACTCACTCTAACATGAGCTCTGGTGCCCCATATTTAACTACTTCCCCTTGGTGGGGAGGCTTGGTGGCACTCAGAGTAAGAATAAGCAGGCTACCAAGATGAGACTTCATAGCCTGTGACCATATAGTGGGGGAGGAGGTCCCCCTCAGTTATAAACCTTGGGGAGGGGAATAGGGTGAAAGCAGGAGGGAGGGAGGAATGGGGGGGGGCGGAATACAAGTGATAGGATAACAATTGAAATCTAATCTGAATAAATAAATTAAATTAAAAAATCACAGCCAAAAGTACTTTGTTGTACATAGCTGGGGCTAATGGATTTCTCCCTAGAAGTTGCAGAGTGCCAGTCAAAACCGCTTTGGAGAATGTGCTTTGAGAAGAGCAGGGAGGGAGGGAGGGGTAAAGCCACAGTGCTGGGGGCAGCATCGCTGCAGCCACCTATTAGCTGTGCGCTTAGTCAATGTCTGCTACATGAGCCAAACTGCTGTGACATAAACGCAGCCAAGGCAGACTGTTGCATGAAGTTCAGTTTTGTTTTGTTGTTTTACCAAGGCTATCAGCTTCTGTATTTGTTAAGATTAATTTTGTATTATCTTTTTAATTTCTTCATTTAAAGCATAGGTAGATACATCATCTATATATCTCACATATTTTGGAACATTTTAATATGGTTTTCTAAGATGACAATTCAATTCTTTATCAAGTAATTATTGGTCAAATACTACATGCTAGGTCTACTCTAGATGTCGGGGGGTGGGGGAGGGGAATAAACAATGGCTCTGTTTCCATGAAGCCTGTGTTCATGAATGATGAGATAAATATTGGGATTTTTTTTTTTAAATTCAAAGGTTCCTTACACTGTGGGAACATTAAGTACTACAATAAGTTAAAGTAACACAGCAGGAAAAAAACTAACAGGGCAGGGGACATTCTGTGGCTCCTGGTGGCTGAGCTGTTCTAATAATGCTGCACTGAAGGAGGGAGGTGACAGTGAACATTGGAGAAGCGCCTGTCAGGCGCTGTGGGAACAAGTCTGAGGTAGTAAGACTGAAGCATAGCAGACACAGGGCAGTAGTGGGTAGGCCTGAGAAGCAGGCAAGTGCTAAGTCATGTAGCATCTAGATAAATCATGGCAGACAACTGTGACTACAATAAAGTAAAAGAGCACAGTAGAGATGACTGTTCAGATGGCAAATCTGGAAATGATGTCTCTGGTTCTAAAGGTGGCAGGAAAGCTGAAACTCCAGGAAACGCCGTCGGAAGAACAAGCTTCAGTGACAAACTATGGAAATGGAGCCACGCGATCCATTAAGGATTGGATTGTGATGCCAGTCACTAGATAAATAAGAATTATCTCTTGCTTAAGAAGGCTAAGGAAGACAGTGTCACAAGACCAAGCATGGTGGCATGCATCTGTAGAGCATTCTGTAGCTATTCAGGAGGCTGAGGTAGGACAATCATTTAAGGTCACAAGTTTAAGACCCTTGGGCAACACAGAGAGACTCTATCTCAAAACAAAAACAGTAAGAAGAGGATTACAGAGTTTATGTTGGATATGGGACTTCAAGATAATTACGAGTTACTCTCTGGCTAGACATCCTATGACATGCCTGTAATCCCATCGCCTGGAGGGCAGAAGCAGGATGATCAAAACTTCAAGGACAGCCTGGACTGCATATTGAGACCTTATGATATTTTTTTTAACGTTTTGTTTGTTGTGGTGGTTTGGTTTTGGCACTGTAAGTTTGCAGTTGCCAGAAAGTTCCAGTTGGAAGAGGCAAACAAGCCATTAAATGAGTCTGATTTGAGCCATGAGGTCAGTATCAGAAATAGAGAGTTGAGGATATTAGCACAGAGCCCTCTTTCAAAGCTAGGATTTCATCGCTTTGAGACCATGTGATCATACGGATAATGATGTCTAGTGGGGAGGCCTGGAGGATGCCAATGTCTAGACTTGAGAAAGACCCTGAATTGGGAGAAAACCAAGGCTTCCTTGAAAAGAATATGTCCCAGGTCTACTGAATACCCAGACCTGTTAGGAAAACAGGTAGGAAGAAGACAAAAATCTCTAATCCCTGAAGGAGGCTGAGGCAAAACTCCGGAGGCTGAAGAAAAAAAAAAATCGGAGTCAAGGCTTGCCTGTGCTACATTTCGAGAATATTTATAAAAAACAAAAAGCTGTGGTAAGATAAACTGTACCTTTTTATGGCTAAAAAACTTGATTTGAAGAGGACTGCGTAAAGAGTAGGAAGGTGAAAGCGGAAAGAGCAAACACATACAGAATGCCTTTCCAGAGGCGTTCTGTGGGGCGAGGAACTTGAGGGATGTAGCAATAAAAGTTTGGAATCAAGGCTGTCTTTGGTTGATCTGTTTCAGATGAGAGACAGTAAGCTCAGGGTGGCCGGGACGATCTCTCCAAGTAAGAGAAAGTGATGACAACAAATGAAAAAGAAACTCTTTGTCTAAAAAAAACCTCACAGGAAGGAAAGCAGAGCCTGGGGAACTGGTGTGTCCAATAAAAAGACAAACTTCTCACTGATTGCAAAGACAGGAAAGGTGCAACAACTGCAAACAAGGATACCGATGGCTTGGTGGTGACGGTTCAGCAGGAGAGGATGATGCAACACCCTCTCAAATGCACAAGACGTCTTCTTTAAGCAGAAGTTGTGAGCTGTGGATGCCTAACTCATCCTTATGTGGGGTGTGGATAAAAGTTAGCGTAGAGAAGGGAGAATAGGCAGTAGAGTCATGCCTATGGGATGGTTCTCAGGAAGGCTGTTGGAGTTGACATTCAACTCTGGACACAAGTATTAGCCATGACTTTCATTGTGGGAGCTTGCAGCTGCTTTGAAGTTCTTACAAGGGCAAAGGAAATAATCTATGTTGCCACTATCCATATCACTAAAATTCAAATTTTCTATTACATCTTTCACAAATCTACCACTGTGGAATAAACTGGTGGAAGAAAAACAGTTTTAAAAGAGAAAAGCAAGAATTGTTCTGTTTTAAATTCATGTGAAAATCACACCAAATGATGTTGATTTTTAACAAAAATCCTCTTTGTTGTGAGAAGACACATTTCAAGGCTTGCACGTTTTGATATATTTTTTTTTAAATAGGGCAACTGTCAATTTGAATTACTCCATTCTGCTTTGCATAATAATTTACATATTTATCCACTAAGAATGCCCTGATAAAGGACAATATCCCATGAGAGATGAAAAGGCTTGATTCTCAAGTCACACTTGCATTCTTCAATAGCCAGGCCTCCTTTCCAGAAGCAAAATTGGGGCATTGAGAAAAGACAATAGGCTAGGTCAGTGGCTTGCTGCTAATTTTTTCTTAGTGTGAAACGCCATTATGCAAAATTGCTCTGAGCTGTTTTCATCTGCATCTTCCCAGCTAGAGCCCTTTTTTTGTTTTTCAGTGGTGAAGAATCTTCCTTCCCTAACCAAGATGAACACAAACAAGCCTTCATGGTCCCCCGTGAAAAATGCTGAGCCGCTATTACAGGAACGAAATTATTCCACTTTCTGGTAAAAATTTGTTCAGTGTTAGCTGATGTCTTGCATTCACCAACTCGGCGCTTTGGTTTTAGAACTCAAGCATAGGCTGAGGGCTGCCCAGAGTTGTTCAGATTCCTTTCCTAAGGCATCATTTTTACCTCAATCATAAGCTTGACCAAGGTGAACATGAAAACTGTGCCTTTTTCTTTTCGTTTGCTTCTGATTTCTGTTTCTCTGTGATTGAGTCATGTCCCGAGGAAGTAAGAATCAGGTCCGCCAAGGTTCTGCTGTGTGTGTGTGTGTCATCGGGTGGAATCGTTACCTACCTACACTTCTCGGTTTCTCCCAGCACAGATTGAGGAAATAGACCACCCGGAATCCTGACAACATAGCCACACGTGGACTAGAAAGCACTGGCATCCAGAACTTAGGTGTAAGTTCTTACTCCGCAGCATGAGAGTTGGAGACCCTGCAGACACCTGTGATTGTTGTGAGAACCCACTGCCGAGGCTGATACTGATGTTGGCTGCCAACTCCCCACTGTCTGTCTCACTGTGGCGCCACTGAGAGCGGACTTCCACTGGCGTAGCTCTTCTCTCTCCTGATATCTTACCCTACTCTCAACATTTAGCATCCTTATGGTCATCACTTATCCCTTTATGAGCCAGACAGCATTTGAGTGCTTTGGGAACTATGTTTCATAGAGCTGGAAAGGCCCAGGAATGAGTCACTTCTGGGAAAGTGTTTCTTCCTAATAACTTGGAACCATCCCATCTGAGCTTTAGTTTTCCCACAGCGCATCTTTGTCCCTCTTCAGCTTGTAGTAGTAGAATTCTGCCATGTATTTGTCTCTTCACAACATGTTCTGCTTTGAACATGAACAGTTCTAAAATGAAGAGTTGGAAGAAAAATCACAGAAAGTTTCCACACCAAGAGACGTGTAGAGGCTTGTCTATGAGTTCGCCCATGGTGATTTTTTTTTTCCTTCTTCTAACAACATCCAAGAGTCTGGACTCAATTCTGTGAAAGCAAAGAAGAATGAAAGTGCAGGTTGTACAAGAACGGTCCCTTCTGGGACGATATTAACTGATACACACAGGCAGCCTGCTCAGCCTAGGGGTGGGGAGCAAGCATCAATTCCCCATCAGCAACAACGCAATCTGTCTTTGTATCTTCTAAGGTACCTGAGCAGTTCGCCTTCTTTCTTGTGTCTTTGGGGTCACTTTGGGGGTATTTTGTGCAGCTTTTGCTTTAGTATAGCGCTAAGGGCGCAAATGGGAATTGGTGTTTTTCCTCCACAAAGCATAAAGCATAGTTAAATGAGAGCTCCTTTCCAATGTCTCCCCTTTCACCTTGTGAGTTGCAAATGGAATGATAAATGGCAGCTCAAGTCTCCAAACAGTCCTAGCATAAATCAGAGAAGAAAGCCACAGAGCAAGGTCGTTTCTTCCTTCTGTGATGGAGTAGGCTCCCAGGACTCATGCTGTCTTCTGTGCAGGGAAGGATCTGCTTCAAGTCCACTTTTTCCAGAACCTCCTAATGGCAAGGCAAGAGCTCAGGGAAAGGAAGAGATCTCAGAACACCTGGGGCTCTGATGCCCAGCGAACCTGGTTAGCCTAGCTTTTAGATTTTGTTGTCACTTGAAATTTGCTTTTTCAGAAATTATTTTCCTGTTGTCTCATATTATTATTTTCACTTAGCATACAAAATGATGAGCTTGTTTATCAGAATTTCGTATCTGTATAGCTTTGCTTTGTTTTTGTAATCAGTGCAGACATTTGCTCACTAGAAGTGACTCTCAGGATGTGACATGATTTGTCCAGTACGACTCCCTCCTCTGCTTCCAGGGACAGCTTAGCTGGTTGTTTTGCAAGCCATCTTTAAGCACGATCCCAGGCCAAAATTCTGGCTTTTCTATAGAAAAAGGAATTCATTTCAATCCTTTGTGTGTCCAAACTGAGCAAAGCTCCTCAAGGCCTCCTTTGGGTAAGGGTGAGTAGGAACAGAGCCACTTCATTTGACTTGGCTAGCAACAGTGTCTAAAACAAGCGGAACCTTTCTGCCTGATGGTGCCATAAGGAAATAAATGTTGTCTTTCTCTTCTGTAGCACTCACACAGTCGGGTATGTGTTGTAGAGCAGAGAGAATTATCCAACGGCTGTAATTACAGTGACTCGTTGACACAAATGCTGAGAGGCAGATGCAGCATAAATAATGAGGAAACACAAAGATCGCTCTTCATGATCAGCACCAAGCCTTCTCATACCCATCGCCCAGGAAGGCACAGAGGCCGATGGGAAGAGCCCTGTTTCCCCCAAGTCCTCTGGATTACTCCCTCACCTGGAAAAAATGTGGGTATCAGAGCCCACTACTAAGCCAAAGCAAACAAGAGCCTTGCTCTAAGGTTGTAAACTATACATCATCGAGTGCAAGCAGCCATATGGATGGATGGGTTAAACAGGGAACGTGCCAAAGCCTTAGGGCAAAGGGAAAGCCCACATGAAAACATGAGTGCAAAGAAGTCTGGCAGAGCTATGAACAGTCACAAGTCAGCCATCTCAGTGGCAATTGCGGTTGGCATTGATGGTAGCCACCACAAAACAACACAGTGGCTTTGAAGTCGGGCATGCCTGGGTAAGGTTACGGGTTGCTCGTGCTCCTGGGAGAGATGACCATCTTTCTTATCAAAGGAAATAGTGGCCTTACCTAACCATGATCATGAGAATGAAGAGACCATAGGCATGGACATAACAGGTGGGTGTGGGCTGAGAGGCACTCTTGGGAGAAGATTCCTTCACTCTCTTGATCACTTTCTCTCTCTACCCCAGGGTCTTGCCTTCTCTTCCCACCAGAGATATACACCATCCATATGGTAGGAAGTGCAGCTCCTGCTGAGTACGTTGACAGGGAGAGTTGAAATAATGGGTGCTTAAGAGGGGGTCAGTGTGAATTTGGCATCAGCCACCTAGCTCCTCACATAACTCATTCATATTTATTCTGTAAGCAGACAATGAGGAAATACAGTGCAGTTTTGGGAACTGTCTGAGGAGACTGCTTATGTTTAAAATTCCAACTCTCTTGTGGCCTTGGATTAATTTCTCTCCATTCAACTTTTCTTTGTAATATGGGAAAAGTGACCTATTTAAAAAAGAAACCACGGTGTTCTTTTGGTTAATATTAGGTTAGTGCTGATGTGTGTCTTGCCTTATTTATTAAGTAAACAATCACTAGTAGATAGAATAATTGTGATAAAATAACTGATACTGAAAATAAATAATGAAATTTGAAATTTGAAATTTCATTCTGCTTCCTAAAAGAAATGTGCAAATTTTAATCTTTCAATGAAATGGACTGGTATTGGCTAGCATGACATTCACTGTGATCAAAATACCTGAGACAACAGCTTGAAGAAGGAAAGAGGGTTCAGAGAAGACGGTGTAACAAGAAACAAAACCAAGAGCAATGGCTTACCACTGCCTTTCTCTTTTGTGCCCTGCCCCTCCCCAGCCCCGTGGGAGGTACTACCCACCATGAGGGTGGATCACTCGCCTTGATTCACTCAACCTGGAAAATCCTCCACAGACATACCCTAGGTGTCTCCTAAGTCATGCCAGATCCTGCCGAGTCCACAGTCAATGTCACACACTGCAGGTGTGCATTCCATTCTGAAGAACACTGCATCCATTCTGAAGAGCACTGCATTCTTCCAGCCACTTTTGCATGTTGACTCCCCAGCTGTACCCACACCATTTTTCAATATGTCAGGATGGCATCTGGGATGGTACCGAGGATGACAGAACCAGTGAATCCCATGCCCTTGTGTTCTGTCTGTATCTCCTTCATTTGCAAAGTGGGCTCTTCTTTTTCAGATAATTCAGTATAGAAACCTGTAACAGCCGACTAATGAATCTCTAAATACTGGAACAGAGTGCTAGCTAAGGTCTTGTCTCTAGGAGAGACAAATACGTGTTCATCTCTATGAGGATTGATTGCTGCCCTAGGGTAAGGTGGAAAGAAGTTCAGTGTAATCAACTTACCACAAATTAGCTGATTGTTCTTCTTGATGGATGGGTCCATAATGGAGGTTCAGCACTGGTCTTTGTTGCTGCAAGAACCGGATGAGCCTTGGTGAGTGATAGTGCATAGCGGAGCCAATGCGTGGTCTCCATTGTGTTACACTGGCTCTTCTGCTCACAATCTTACCGTTCAAAGGCAAGGTCTGCAGAGTAGCTCGCTACCTCACCATGTCTACTGATATCCTATGTCTTCTTTTGCAAATGGCCTTCAACATGTGTCTGTATCTGGGACAATGGTGCTCAACATTTCACAGATATTTTCTTAAGCCCATCTGTTTGACTCTTCTGCAGACATTTTTCTCTCTAAACTTAGCGTCGTTTTCCTTTCAGGACCTGGATCAAATGTTTATGTATATTCTTACCTAGTCCACTTATTTTTTTTTCCTATAGTGCAATGGACAAGATTCACCAGTGAAAACTATAAATCTACAGGTTCTCCTATTGTTCCCTTTTAGCTCCATATCTGAGTAGATACCTGAGTGAGGTATATTCTTGTGGGAATCGCTACATGGTCTTTGTACGGTCTGAGGATGAGGTCCTACCCATTTACTTTTTCTGGAACACCTAAACAAATGTCCATGATCACCCCACGTGAGCCATCAGCAACAAACCAATAGCACGATTTCATTCAAATCTTGTTTAGGGAACCAGTGAGCTTATTGAGGTTACTTACATGTTATGGAGGAGAAGTTACTTAGAGAGGCATGGATAACCCAAAGGCAGTTGCACCAAGGAAAATCCCATTGCAGCCTAGGTGAAAACTCACAGAAGGTGCTTCCCTGGAATGCTGTGAGTGGCTTGCAGGCAGCCACACAGGTCAAAGGCTTTGCTTCTTTCCCTGGTACTCCTTACTGCTCATGCAAGCTAGAGCTCTGCATGTCTTCCTATATTTCTTTCCTTCCCTGCATTTGAAGATGCCTCCATTCAAACTGATGGCAAGCCTCAGGCCCTGTGCAACCTGCCCACGAAGTTTACCCTTAACTGGAGACTTGTCAGTGCATAATCCTATATGCTCTGCTTCTAACTTATAGCGAAATGCGGTAAGATCACCTCCTTACAGTTTACTAAAGTGAGCAGAAGCCAACTCACAGCACACAGTTCTGTCAGTGTGGCTATCTGATGTCCCATAATTTGGGGAAATCAGGATAGAATCAAACCCCAGGAACAGACTTCAAAGGGGTGGAAAGTCCTAGGCTGCAGGTGAGATAGTCTCGCCACAGAGTCTTAGGGATCCCAAACATAAAATGCTCTGTCTGCATGCGGTGCTGGAGGCAGCAAGTAACAAGACGGTTGCATCATGGAGCTAGAATGCTTTCTACCCGAGTCCCATTGAAGCCTTGTAGTTTTCCATGACCTCTTAAATGGATCGCCATAGCATTTCTATACTGTGGGGGTAGCACTGTAACACTGAATTGCATATTTTCCCTTCCTTTTACATGCAGTGGAAAGCAATATATTTGTTGTTGTTGGGTGTTTTTTTTGTTTTGTTTTGTTTTGTTTTTTAGCATGTCTCGTACCACGAAGCTCCTAAAATCTTCCTTCTATAATGCAGCTCTCTCCCCAAGATGTAAAAATTTTGCCACCTCATGCTTATCTAGGTTGATTACAATTATGGTCACCCAGAGGCTGCAGTGGTCTGTCTAGGTGTTTCTACACTGCTTCTGATCTTCCTTGACAATGTGGATGTAAAATGTGCTCATCACGCCAACCACCACTTCCAATGCCCATAAAATCATTTTAACACAGGTACACATTGCCACATTGGCTCACCATGGGGAATATCACCTGCTTTATTTCAAGTCATGGCGCTCTATGATCATGTTCAGAAATATAAGTGTTCATTGTAGACTAGAGAGTGGTGGTCGATTTAGGAGCATGGTGGTGGATAGTATCTGTAGTTTATAATAGTCTGTGGGTGGCACTAAATCTGTCCCAGGTCACTGGGTGAATTTGCTATCTCGGCTAGAGCGTGGGAAGCCTCCTGGCTTCTCCTGAGAACCTCCTAAACCCACAGAATGCTTATGCTTAAGCACTCTGTCATGTCACTTGTATTGTACATTTGGGGGCAGTGGAGTTATCTATGAGCTTGGTACATAGATCTGGGAAATCCTTTTGGAAAAAAAGCCTTCCTTGTTACATGATTCCACTAATCACCTGGCCACTTTTGGTCTCTCTTTCAGAGAATTGATGGACACTTGTGTCCCTCAATACGAGTGGCAAGTTAGGTCATGTACACACCTATTCCTGAAGTATCATTTGCCTAGTCGAGTAAATAGGCCTTGAGGAATTGGGAAAATTCTTATGATTTATACTTTCAAGGCAAGGTTCTTCTTTACTCTCAGCCTCTCCTCGGACAATGGCACCTAGATATTCCCATTGGTTTGTTATTGCAAAATAAACAAGAGGTTCATGACTTTTACAGGAAGAAATTGGTCTCAGAATTCTGGACTTTTATCTTTGATGTCTTCGGTTCACAGAAATAACATCTTTGTTGTCACCCACCTATATTGTCCTTGGGCTTCAAAGTGGAGTTAGTCATCACCATGCTTTGAGTTGGGATGCAGGATGTCCATTTTGCCTGTGCATAGAAATTGCAACTGATTTTCTTCTGATGATTAAGTGTCATCACCTGACCATGGTGGCTTTTCCTCTTGTCATTTTATTGCTTCTAGAAAGCCCAGTATTGTAACATCAGCTCCTATGCTTGGCCACAGAATATAGTCAGGGAACATGCTATAACTGAGTTTTAGAGATGGTACCTCCCCATCAAATGTGAAGGATGAATGCATCATTTTCCAAATCTTTGAAATCTCAGATGACAAAGACTCCAAGGGTCTCGAAGCATCAAAGCTAGAGACTGTCCTATTTAAGTAAACAATTCTTTCCTAACCAAAGTTTTGAGTCAGCTTAGCAGGACTGCTAGATTTAAAGTCAGAATATTTTTAGAGTTCTGTAGCTGTCTAATTAAATGCTATGCTATAAGACCAACATTTCCAATCCTCTATATGTGAAGGAAATGAAAGACTCAAGGATAATACAGGCCGTAAAACTTTAAACCCCTACCCAGATCTAGTCAATGGTCAGAACATTCTCCACAGTTGAGTGGACAGTGGGATATGACTTTCTCACGTACTCTGGTGCCTCACATTTGACCATGTCCCCTGGAGGGGGAGACCTGGTGGCACTCAGAGGAAGGACAGCAGGTTACCAAGAAGAGACTTGATACCCTATGAGCATATACAGGGGGAGGTAATCCGCCCCCCAGGAACAGTCATAGGGGAGGGGAATAAGGGGAAAATGGGAGGGAGGGAAGAATGGGAGGATACAAAGCATGGGATATCCATTGAGATGTAACAAGAATAAATTATTTTTTTTTAAAAAAGGGGAAAAAAGACTCTGTACAAAACCAGAGAGAGTCTTAGTTTACACCTTTTCTCTTAATTTTTCTCATTAATTGTTTTTCATTTGTCATTATCTTTCTCCAATTTATTGCCAGTTTTATTCTATGATCCATATATTAAACCAATACTTTATTTCCTTGAGTCCATGTAATATTTACACTCACAATAACATCACCACAGCACATAGAGGCTCATGTTGGTGAATGTTTGTTTGTTTGTTTGTTTTTGTAGCTAGGAGATAATCCAAATTCAAAGTTTCATTTCCCACTTTTCTTTAAAGGGGGACCCTGCTAACACTGGCTGTTTTAAATGAGATGCCCTGGACAAAGGTTTTGGGGTAAAGACTTCGTTTTGAGATATGCTTTCACTACTGTCCAGATGAATGCGGGCTATCCCAGGCATGCTAATTCCAACATATCTCTTTTAGCCCAAAGGGTCTCAAAACTATGAGCAGTCAGCACTTAAGATTCCCAGGAGAAGAGAAAAATCTGTGGCTCATTCTTGTAGTACTAATTGCAGATTCATTTTCAAAGTTCGCAATGGTCTTTCCTATTAAAATTTCTTCAGAAGGAATTCACACTGTCCACAGATATTGGTGTGTGAACAACACAGAGAGAGAGAGAAGAGAGGGAGAGAGAGAGAGAGAGAGAGAGAGAGAGAGAGAGAGAGAGAGAGAGAGAACAAAAGCCATTGTGTTGTTTTCTTCCTCTGCTCCTCTGTGTCTTCCCACAGGTATTTAATTCATTTCCCTTTCAGTGGAGGATCCTCTGTTTAGCCTCTACAGTCTTCCTTAGCATTATTAGAATTCTCAGCCAGTGAAAAATGACAATTTTATTCCTAGTTTTCAGGCCCTTGATTGGGTGCCCATATTAATGAAGTTTCCCTTGTAATTTAAATAGATTTTTCACATGCTGAGCTTGTACCTCGTAGGCAAGTGCTGTGCTACTGGGCTCTGGCACTATCCCACTGGGCTATTGTGAATGAAGTTGTTATAAATATTAATGTATGGGCTATGTGAACACAGGTTTTCACTTCTCAATATTTATATCCATGTGGGAGTTGCTGGACCACACTTAGTCCCAAGTTTAGGTTAAAAAAAAAAATGATTCCTCTGGATGATGCTTTATAGTTTTTCTGTACCCTTGTTAGTATTCTATGAAGTGTCCCAGTCTACAAACATGATACATTTCTTGGTGTGTTTAAATCTTACATTTCTTACATCTGCATTTGTAAATTTTAGCACATAGACTCTGTGTTTTATTTGTACCCAAATATCTCATCCAAATTTTAAAGTAGCTGCTAGTAGCAATATATTTTTAATCCCATTGGCCACACATGTTTTTCTGGATTATAAAATTACAACTGATTTTTGTATGTTTATTCTGTATATTGAGACCTTGGTAACTTACCAGTTCTAAGAGATATATTAGATGCATATATGTTTGTGTATATCCCTAACATAGGTGTGTACATGCACACACAAGTGTATGAGCACACACACACAAACACACACACACACACACTTCCCATGTACAAAATCACTCTGCATATTTGCAAATAGAATAGTTTCTTCCCTCTGTATCTTACCTACAAGCCTTTCATATTTTTTCTTGTCTTGTATTTGCTGGGATTTCAACTGCCATACTGAGTAGTAAAAATACAAGCAACTGCCCTTGACTTGTGTCTAGTCTTAGAACACAATTTTCAATGTATCCTTTGTCATAGTGTCGCTAAGACAATTTTATCAGATATCTTTTATTAACTTGAGAAATTTCTATATTCCATTTTCCCGGCTAAATATAGTGATTATTTTGAATGTGTGCTGGCTTTTATTGAGTTGTTTTCTCACGTTAATTGATATGTTCTTGTAATTCTTTGCTCTAGAGTACTAATATGGTAAATTTAATTGACTGATTTTCAAATACTGAACCAGATTCCTTCACCAAGCAGCATATGGTCATTGTATGACTTTTATATCTACCCAGTGCACTGTTGAACTCTATCTCTAATGTGTCAGGGAGGCTTATATCTGTTCTATTAGGGATTTGGGGGTTTCTTTTTCTATTGGCTTTCTTTAATTTTTAGTAACAGGATAATCATCATCTCTTGATAAAAGGGATTGTGAAATAACCATTCTTTACACTTCACTTTAAAAACTGTACAAAATTAGTATTAGTTTTTCCTTAAAGCTTGTTGGATGTAATTTAGTCTAAAATTTTTCTCTTGGGGATTGTTTAAATTATGATTCCAGCTCTTTAATGGCATATTTCCATTTAATGTATCTCTTTCATATGAGTGATATGTGCTGGTTTTTGTTTTATTGATTTCAGAAATCATTTTGTTAAATGTGATAAATGTATGTGGATAGATGTGCTCATGGCATTTGCACAGTCTGTGTCCACAGAGACCTCAGTGATACCTCCTGCTACATTTCTGACATGGAAAACGCGAAGCTTCTTTTTTGGTTCACTATCTGTCACTCTAGAACTTTATCAATTTTACCGGTATTTAAGATCATTAATTCTGTCTTAATGCTTTCTTATTGTCCTTTCTGCTTTACCCTTTTTTTTCTTTATTGAGACAAAAAGCTAGAAGAAAGAAAAAAGAATTGTACTTATACAATTTTTAAAAATTCATTTCACTGTTTTTTTTTCTTTAAGGTGTTCTAAGTTTCCTTCTATCTTCCTTTCTATTCTTTAGTGACTTAAAAATATATCTGATAACAATTTGTCTTAATTTTTTTTTCTCCTGAAAAATATTCTTAATTTCTGGGGAGCTTTCTTTTGCCCTGCATAAGATATGCTGAGTTTTCAGTTAGTTTCTTTTAACATTTGAATAGGCATTCTGCTGATTACTCCTAGACTCTATGCTTTTTTAAAAAGAGAAAAGTGCTGGTTTTCAAGTTTGCTTTTACAGTCTCCAGTGTTCTCTGTGTTCTTAGTTTTAGCAGACTCGTTGAATGTGTTAGTGCCAAACTGAGTTGAACCTGATTAGAGCGTATTCATTTTCTCTTGGGGGTGGTTTGAAGTTTATCAAACTAGAGAAGCTTTTGGTTTGTACTTATGTCAGTACTCTTTTCAGTTCCAATCTTTTTTTTCTCTCCTTCTAAGACTCAACACTAAATGCCAGATAGTTTCCTCGTGTGTTTACAGATTTCTGGGATTTGTTACAATTTGTTTGCTTTTCATTCTGTTGTCTCTGCAGTGTTCAGACTGGACACCTTCAGTGTTTTACCTCCCAGCGCATGGAGCGAATGTGCTGTGCCCCACCCCCACCCCACCCCCGTCATGGGAACTGTTTTCGTAAATCAGAAAGTTATATGTGAACATATTCCATCTTCTATTTCCCGGCTGATTTCTACCTTTTTCATTGTTTATCTCTAGTGTGCTTCTCTCGTCCCTTACCTTGGCAGAACAGAAGGTTTGACACCTTTGCCAGGTAATTCCCCTGGCTTATCTTTTTCATTAATTTAAGATTTTCCTAGTTCTTGATGTGATACACAAGTTCTAAACAGAGGACCCTATTTGGGGAATTCTACTAGGAGTCTTCGAATACTATTTAAACCTTGCGCTTAGCTGGCTTTCTGTAGCACATTTGCAGCACAGGAGAAGTGGAGGGGCCCGGTGACTCAAAGTCTGGTGTCCGTCCTTGTCTTTCAGGAGTGTGTCAGCACATGAGGGGACACCTTTGCGCTGCTAAGAAGGTTCCCCGTCAACTCTGTCTCTCAAGCGTCACTGCCATTCCCCGCTCATACTCATGACACTATAGAAAAAGAGATCCCTTTGCCATCACAATTTGATGATAGAAGTCCTTAGATTCTGCTTGGCCTTCTTGATACGACTTGGTGGCGTGGCACCAAGATGACTGGCAAGGGTGGAGCTTGGGAGCTAGGTGGTAGTCTGTGCTTGCTGCTGTTGGTGGGGAAAAGGCTGGATTGCATCTAGTATAAATACAAAACCTTTATACGTGCATATGTATGCATGCATTTATTTCCTACTTACCCCATAACCAGAACTGCTAATTATGAGTATTGTTGGGTTTTTGTTTTTGTTTTTGTTTTTTTTTATGATCTTGGGGGAGAGAATTTTGTACATTTTTTTCCTTAAGAAATATTACCGTGTGGATTCTCAGACTGTATGAATGTATTTTCCAGACTGGTTCCTGGAGGGTGCCCCAGGTCAAAATAGCATATTGTTCGATCTGTTTAATAAATCCCATGGAAAGCTTCTGCGTGTTCATTAGTCACTGTGTGGTTTGAGTAGGCGTGGGGAGGATTTTATGCATGTTCCATGTCCTGGTCATATTATCTCTAAGTGAGCTACCCAAATGCTGGCTCACAGCCTTTCTAACCTCTGAAAGTGTCTACAGTCTCAGCATCTTCCTCTTATGCATTCTTTCCCTGTATCCTTTTGCTGACCTTCAGACTACCCCACCATTTTATCTTTGCCAGCTCTACAGCTTCCCTTCAATGAGTATGTAACAATCTCCATTAATTTTACATTAAACAATAGACCTAAGGGCACAGCTCTCTCCTATCCCAAAGAAACTCTTTTCCATCCTCTCCACGGGCAGAGAGCTCTGGAGTTCTTTGCTTTGGTAACCTGCATTTTCCTCTGTATTGCAATACTGCATTACCCGTTGCTTAGAGCCAGACAGAAAAGCCACTTATCTGGGAGTGCCATGCCAACTCCGTGCATAAGCGCTGGGGACAAACTGGATGGCCACTCCTCCAGGTGTTGACTCTACCCCTGGGATGAGGCTCAGGAATGTAGGATCTTAGTGTCCCCAGTCAGCTGTGGGTTTCTTCCCTCCAAATAGGAACTGAGTGGAATAAGATAGTGGAACACGGATGCCGGTCCCAGCTGTGCTTGCCTCCAATACAGCCTCTGCAGGGGCAGAGTAAGCAAGACTGTGCGCTTCTCTTTTCACAGGCCAAGATTTAAAAGGAAATATAGTCTCTTTGGCAACTATGAATAGGGCCTTTGGGCTCTGGCTTCTAAAACAGAGGGCTATGGATAACAAAGGCCAATGGGGGTCTATTGTGACTCAAACATCAAGATTTTTTGTTGTTGTTGTTGTTGTTGTTTTTGAAGCTTAGTACATTTTCTCAGGTAGACAATTCTCCAATTGCTCTTGCCTCACCTCTGATCTGTGTTTCGCTAGGGCTTCCTTGAGAGGAAAAGAAGGGAAGACATTCTCTTTTCATTCCTGTAAGTATGTAGAGCCGTGTTAACCTGGAGAAGCGTGCAGCATCACGTGTGCAATAGGGTGAAATGCTGATTGGAGGTTTTGAACAAATGGGGCATGCGGACATGAGGGGAACCCGGTAATGATTCTTACAGCTGCTACACAAATATGGATTTGATGAAGAGATGGGAAACAAGGAAATTGATTGAGAACTCCTAAAACTGAGTAGATTGTCTCATCAGCTATCTCATTTACCACTTGCTCAGAAGGTAAAGCTATTACGAATGAATCTACAAAGACTTATATTTAAATGATAATGGTGACATTTGGATAGAAAAGAGGAGAAAATATTAAGGAGGAAATTTCTATAGTTTTTTCGGCAGTGCGTTGCCTGATGAAAGGGAAGGAAAAAAATGAAGAAGCAAAGGTCACATTGAGTTCCTAAGGCAACCAGCCCTGTTGCCATTTACAGAAACAGGCAATTCAGATAAAGGCTTATGGGAGTGATTATTCGCATCGATGAGGAGCAAATGCCACTGCTTCATAAAGAGGGTCCCCGTGCATGTGGCCATTGTAGGCTTGTTTCTAGGTTTGAGGAGAGGAGCTCCTGCTCGACAAAATTGTAGGATAGGTTGCTAAAACAGCACAGAAGGAGAGCCAGGAGCTTCTAGGAGACCAGTGGATGAAGAACAGAGAAATCATCGGTAGCAAGAAATAGAAACAAGAGGATAGCTGTGCTGCCTTTGCAATTGACAGAGTAGTTGTACGCTACACCGTCTTATTATCAAAATTTCAATTGTCCTTTTTAAAGATTTCACAGACACTAGCAACTTGGAAGAGATTAGGCATAGCCAACGGCATCATTGTTGAATTATTTCGCATGAAAATAGGTTTTCCTTTTGTAATAATCTTCTAAACATCTCTCCCTGTGACCAAATATAGAAATAAACTACAGTGCTGTCGTTATATTTGTCTGACAACTGGCACAGCCTAGAGCAAGCAGAGCCTCAGCTGAGGGATTCCCCAGATCACACTGGCCTGTAGGCATGGTTGTGGGATCTGGCCTTGATTGTCTGCTGATGGACGAGTTTGCAGGCCACACTGTAGGCAGCGTCATTTCCTGGCATGTGGGCCTGCTCTATGTAAGATGCTACCTAAGCTTGAGGCTGTTTGACATGGCAAGCATCCTTCTTCAATTGTTTCTGCCTCCAGTTCCTGCTTGAGCACTTCCTTTGACTCCTTTAATGATGGACAGCAATCTGTAAGGTGGAAGAAATCCATTTTCCCATGAATTGCTTTTGGTCACAGGTTATCACAGTGACAGGACAAAACTAGAACATACAGGTCTGTAGCGGTAGAGAGCTCAGCAGCCTGTCTCCTGCTCCTGTTTGTCCCCACGCATGTGTTTAGGGCAGGTTGTCATCTCCTTTCCTGAAATTCTGTGCTTCTTAGTTCAAAGCTTAAGGATATATTAAGTCTAATCATCAGGATATTTGAGCGGGGAGTGGGTTCAAGACAGGGTTTCTCTGTGTAGCCTTAGCTGTCCTGGGCTCACTTTGTAGACCAGGCTGGCCCCAAACTGCTCACAGAGATCCGCCTGCCTCTGCTTCCCCAAATGCTGGAATAACCAGCATATACCACCACATCTGGTTCTGTGTGGTTTAGGCTATTTCTTAAATGGATCATTTTACTTGGATATCTAAGATTTGCTTTAGACTCTACTTTCTAGTACTTTGTGTTTCTGCTACACGTTTTTCTATCGCTTTCTCTTGTCCGTACATATACTGCATCCTATAGACAAGGCTAGCTCAGTTCATGTGCCCCTCAAGGAGAAAGCATCATCATATTACATACTTTGAAGTGACAATAATATGGGTGGTGTTTACTAAGCCCTTGCTAGTCACCAGCTAGGGTATTGAGTGTTTTTTTCACATCAGCATGTTTGCTCCTTACCCACACACTCTGCTCAGTAGTCAGCTCACATGGCGATCCGGCCCAGGTTTACATAGTGCAGAGGTAGGCTTCACCAGTTCTGACTCCGCAGCCAGAACCGTAAAAACTCACATTGTCACAGCCATTGGTTTCCTTATTTGTATAAGTAGGATTATTCTAAAACCGTGAAAGAGGACCTGGAGAGACAGCTCAGTGATTAACAGTGAACTCTGCTCTTGTAGAGGCCCATAGCCCACTCCCAACACCCATGTCAGGTGGCTCATATCTGCCTGTCACCACAGGTTCAGGGACATTCAACATCTTTGTCCTCCTCAGGACATTGTGTGCTCATGCACGTGTGGGCGCACACACACACACACACACACACACACACACACACACACACCTTTTTAAATCTTTAAACACTGAAAGAATGGGTTCTTGCTCAGACCCAAAATACTTAAAGGTTAAAATACGAATTGAGTGGTGTTCTATTAAAAAGAACTCATAGTAAAAGTCCAATAGGGTCAACAAATATGAACTTAGTCAACAGAAGAATCTGAAAAGCAGTGATGGAAAGGAAGGAGGAGCTTGCAAATGAATTTTCAAATCAGTGTCACCTTAAAAGCATGTCTGTCCTTCATTAATAGTGTTTTCCTCCTCCCCCACTACTTCCTTTTTGGTAAAATTCGTTTCCACTTTTCAGTTTTATTTTTCTCATTGCTGAAATCTTCCACTGGTTATTTGATTCTAGCAAGGAAAAACTCTCAAGCCAGGAAGACACTTGCATATAGATTGTGCTCAGAGTGTAAAGCTGTTAGACACAAGCTCATTTATCTCTGTCATGTTCCACAACAAAAACACAGGTAGCCCTCAAATAGTCCATCCCACTGCACACTCCAGACAGAAGCTCTGCAAGCAAGGAAGAGAGGCTGGAGCCTTGGGATGTCCACTCAGGATGAGCAGACAGCCTTTCAAGTTCAGCTTTGGTAGTTAAGTTACTTACATCAACTGTTCGGCTCAAGTCCTGGCTACAAAGCCAGCTGGTATTTGTCATACTGAAAGTGGTATTTGGAAAACTTGTTAGATTTTTTAAAATGGAATGACAGCTGCCAGTTGAAAAGAAGCAGTCATGCCCAGGAACATGTTGAATCCCAGAAAATACATAAGTAAGTGTTAATCATTAGCAAGGAGAAAGACGTGTCTAAGGCTCTTACAATTAGCACTCAAAGGCTGGGCCTGTGCAGCATATGATTTAGTCAGTTGCTACAGTACACTTTTATAAATTTTGTTGTGGAAACTTAGCCAAAAATGTTGCTTTGCTTCTCATATGCACTTTGTCTCTCAATGCCATGATCAGCCTCACAATAACCAGGTCACGGGAGCACATCTGAAACGCTCTGCATGGAAAATGAGTGATAACATGCTTGTGTACTCCAGGCAAGAGTGAGGTCCTTCCAGATCGAGCCCTACAGACTACACAAGCAGCCAGCTATGTGAACGCCATTTTTCCTTTGGGACCAGATGTGAACACGTATATTTTATCCCACCTTGCTCATCGGTATCCCTACAAGGAGGATGTGGAAAGGGAAGGGAATATTTGACATTAGAGACTCTTACTGCTCATTGGAGTGAACAGCGGATTTCCCTAATCCCTAATGCCATAGCAACTCCTCACTAGTTGACCAATTCTTTAAAGACACCAGAGTAACTCAGCACAACAACGAGAACAAATATCATTAATTTTTATTTGTACGATGACCTTTCAGAATCCCTGCCCTTAAAATACAAGAAAAATGCAGATCCTCTCACAAGAGTCACATGTTTAATCAAATTATTATTTGTTAATGCTATTTACTAGAGTTCTCTTGGAATGAGTGTATGAGCACTTTGAACCCTAATTAAAATTGTGATTTTTTTTTTTAAGGTTTTGATTTTGGCAACTACTTAAGTTTGTGGACATTTTCCAAATATTTCCACCCACGGAAATTTGCTTTTAATTATTGAGTAAAAAAGAAAACATTGAGCCTAGTGATTCTATCACACACAGCTGCATGGATTGTGTCCACATGTCTTGTCCAAGCCACTGCCAGGCTTTGGGAAAGAAATGGAAGAGAGAGAGAAACCAGTGTCATCTCCCACTGAAATGAGGAAGAGCAGAGGTGGTGCTGTATGAATACTGCATGGAACTATTAGCTGAGTGGTTCTTTCACTGAGTAGTTCTTATAGACTCAGGAAATAGGAAAGTGGCACTAAAGTCTGTAGACTCAATTTTCTTAATCAAAATATTTTATTAACAACTTATTGACCAAGCCTACATCAATTATAACCAGATTTACCAAAACAGTAGGAAATGAGGATTCATTGACACAAAAACAAAACCTTAAGGATATCAGTCCTGAAGAACGATTCTCTGATCGGGAGCTGTAGGATTTCTTCCACTGGAACCTGGGGTAACCAGACCCCAGAGCCTCAGCAGGAGCCAGAGCTCTGAAGCTTTCCCTCAAGTGGTTTTCTCTAGGCGCATCTTGAAGGGCAGCGATGAACAACCAATTCTATCCCAAGTCTTCAATCCCCACCGCCACCAGTTCTGGGCTCATTTATATAGCTCCTCCCAGAGTCTGCTCACAGGATTTTTTTCAGCTGGTAGCAATTAAGCTCCTGCACGAGGTGGTTGCCCTTCTAGTGAATTAACATCACCTGTTCTCTTACTAGATCGTTCGATCCCACACTTGGGATCCTAAAGAACAGGTTTCTCTGCTTCAGAAGTCCTCTGTGAAAGCCTCTTCTTTTTGTCTTGACCCAGTTCCAGTTAGCATAGTTCTGAAACACCATATATGGAGGGGGGGGTTGTACAAATCAGACACCCTCACTTTAAAATGGGTGGTTTTGCATAGATTATTTATCTCTACAAACATTTTGTTTCCTGTCTTCAATTCATTTCTTAGGATTGTCATTACTGTCGTCCCACTTTATTAGATTTAAATAATCTGATTTAAGCTCGTGCATAGAGGTAGGTTTGCACAGCCTATGTTCAGCACTGAAGCTGGGATAGAGATTCCAGGGGATGACAGGAAGTAAATCAAACATAATATGTGGAAGGGTTAGCTGCGTATAGCTCAATGGTAGAATGTTTGACAGCATTCATGGGGTCCAGGGCCCTGGGTTTAATTCCTGATGTTTAAAAATAGAAAAAGCAAAAACATGGTTTGTTCTATCTGTATTCAACCTTGCATAGGAATTAGGGACCCACAGCAGTAACTCACGTCATATGTTTGTTCTAATCCAAGGGCCTATAGGTCTCTGCAGAGTCCTTACATAGACTTTTAGAAGCAGAGGCTCAGCCATGAATATGTACCACAGTACCTCAAAAGCAAAACAAACAAACAAAACACACTGAGTCAGTACAGAATAGGTGCTTCATCATGGTGTCCAGACACTTTCTGTCGCTCTGTGTTTGCACTATTCCCACTCACTTCCTCCCATCTCTGTGCCATCTGCAGTGCTGAACATGGGCTGAGCACATTTGTGTCCATGGGCTTAATTTAGATTCTTACATATATAAAAAATGGAACCATAATAGCGAGAATCTTAAAGACTAATGTTAAGGAATTCTACTAGACAATGCTTCGCAGATGAGTGCTGCTTGCCCTAGCAGTGTCTGAGTAACTGAATAAATAGTTCCTTCAACTTTGAGTTGTTTTGTTTTCACAGTTATCTGAGCTTCCGCTCAGGATCAGCACATTGCGTTCGGCTGCTTTCAAATCTGGATCATCGGTCATGCTTCTACGCGCAGAGCCACAAATGTGGCCACCTACTCAGTTGACAGTGTCTTTGTGTGTAGCTCCATCTTCTCCTCAACCCATTGTAACGGTCTGGAAAGATACCAAGGCCCCAACTAGCAGCTTCTGTTAGGTCCACGCTCGTTGTTCATCATCTATGTCCCCAAGACTCCCTGACTCAATCAGAACTTCTGAAAAAAAATATATATCATTGCTCTTATAAATAAAAGGCTGAGTTTTTCCACATTTTACAAATTATAAAAGCATTAACATCATATAAAAGGCTGGGTCTTTTTTTTTTTTTCAGCCAAATGCTTGTAGTCCATCACTTTCTGAGTTTGTATGCTCCAAAGAAGTCCAATTTGATGGCTCCTAGAGGACAAATACAAAGGACACCGTGAACAATATTGCCCAGTAGAATTAGCTAAAGAGAAATTGGATCTTTTTTCATTTGGGTAACATTTACCAGTCTTTCCATGAAAAAAAAAAGAAGTAACTTTTTGGTTTTGCTTTCTGAAATGTACAACAGGTGCACACACACACACACACACACACACACACACACACACACTGAAGGTCAGCCCTTCAGTTTGTGAGGCAGAGGCATGTGTGTTTACAGGAAGACTGAGTCATGGCCATCCCACATTAAGGAGATTGCCTTGTCCCTGGGGGTAATGAAAAAATAAACAGAGAGAACATCCGATCACTCAACGGTGCACAATTACCAGCATATATGAAATATTTCAGTTTTATGTGAAACTCTAATTTGTTTTGCCTCTTATTCAACATGAACCTCAGCTCTGTGTGCTGGAGCCCATGCTGCTGTCACTTCATTAGGGTACGTATCTAAGGCAGAGACGCCTAATATCTAATTTCTTTTTCTGTCTGACATACACGCACACAAAAACTGCAAGGGAAAGTCTACATTTCCTTACTCTTCTCTTTTGTTAAAAAGGAATAACTAAACATAGAGGACACACAGCGTGCACCGGTGGAGAGATTTGTGGTAATTTGAGGAGAATGACTCTCAGGCAGACTGGGCTTGCTATGTGATCCTTTGGAAATGCCAGGAATTTTACATTTCTGAAGAAAGTTAGTTCTCCCGACACAGAGCAAAGTGGGCTCATCCTCCACACTCCCGCGCTTGATGGGGAGTCACACAGAAAAATCTTGAGAGAATTACCCTTTCCCTTGATTATCACACAAATAATCCTCATTAACAGCATTGTGAGAGTTTCCCGGGCCAAATGAGACGATTACATACATTCAGCCTGTAACAAAGCTCTAACTTCCCCCATTATCTCATTATCTGCATGATTCTGACAGTACTGAATTAAAAAGAGGGGAGAGAGAGAAAAGGAAAGAAAGGAAGAAGAAGAAGAAAAGAAAGGAAGGAAGGAAAATGGAAGGAAGGAAGGAAGGAAGGAAGGAAGGAAGGGAGACCATTAAAATTCTCCCCACCTTATTGGGCTAAAGAAATTAAACCAGAACAAGAAATGTTGTCTTTTTTGTGGTACATTTTTATATGTTTAAAAATAGCACTTCTTCCTGTGGTTCTTTGCGTGGTTGCAGCCTGGGAGGCTGAGGGCAGCGGCTCCTATGCTTCTTCCTCTTTCTCTAGTATTCCCAGCATAGTGGTGAGGGTGTGGCTTCCAACCATCTTCATGGGCAGACATGGCGGAAAGGGTACAAGAGACCAAAATGGTACATCTACAAATCACAAGACTGTCTCAAGGTAGAGTCCAGCCGGCAGCCCTGTGTGAGAGGTCAATGCGAGGACATGCCACCTCCTCCATCTACACAGTCTCTACTCAGCTTTGAACTCAAAAACCATCTTATTTATTGTACTTTTCAGCAAGGGAGAAAATAGATTCTTTAAAAAAAAATGGTGGGTGGTAGCTTTTACTCCATTTCAGGAAGGAAAATTTTGACACACAGCCTGCCTCTCTAACCTTACCTAACATATGTCTATAGCCTATGGGACAGTTCTATAGCCTATGGGCATGCCTGGGGGTAGGGGGTGGGGGGGTGGCTGAATGGTCATCTGAATAAATCCACCATCCAGAAGAGTATGAAGTAGAAAACCAAAAAAAGAAAAAAGAAAAAAAGAGGGAAAAAAAGGAATGTGGAAAACCATGAGGCTAGATTTATTGTTGTTGTTGTCACTGTTTACATAGAGGCAGGAAAGGGAAGAGGAAACATTGGCCAGTTCATCATGAACCCCTTGGGACCATCCTGAGTATCACTGGTGTCCACATTTGTGTTTACTTTTCATGGAAGAAAGCCAGATATCCCAGTTTATTTTATATGAAGCTCGATGTGAAGGCAACTTTTAAAATCATTACTAGAAACTTCTACTTTCAACTCTGATTCCAGAGGATACAGAAGTTATCCCTCTTGTAGGAGCCAGAAGAGTCAAGGACATAGCAAGTCAAGCTCATAGGGGCTCATAGAGAATGAACTGCCAACCAGAGCGTGCATGGGCCTGACCTAGGCTCTCTGCACACATGTTACAGTTGTGTAGCTTGGTCTTCGTGTGGGACTCCTAACAGTGGGAACAGGGGCGGTCTCTGACACTGTTGCCTGTCTCTGGGATCCTTTCCTCCTACTGGGTTGCTCTGTCTAGTCTTAGTCTGAGGGAATGTTCCTAGTCTTACTGCAACTTGATAGGCCAGAGCTGGTTGACATCCATGGGAATCCTGGCCTTTTCTGAAGAGAAATGGAGGAGTGGATAGGGGTGGTGGGCGAGGCTGGGTAGAGGGGAGAAGGGCAAACCATGGTTGGAATGTAAAATAGTAAATAAACAGAAATGGTTTCTCTAGTTCCGTTACCATCTATGGATCTTGATTGGGTTCTTTTTCTCGACCAGTTAAAGAACTAAAAGGCAGGACCAGATAGTAGTGGGGGAAGTCTCAGTCACAGCAGAAGTAATCAGCTGGTATAGAAAGGCTTTCATCACGGGTGAGGAAACACACACACACACACACATACACGCACAGAGAGAGAGAGAGACAGACAGACAGACAGACAGAGACAGAGACAGAGAGACAAAGAGAGACACAGAGAGAGACACAGAGAGAAACAGAGACAGACAGACAGAGCGAGCAGAGAGACAGAGAAAGCAAAGCACACACAGAGAAATACCTTCTTTGGTGTGTAATGGGAGGCTGGTGAGGCAAGCCAAAGCCTGCACTCCCCAATAGGGCTGGGGGCTTTAAGGGTCTTTGAAGGATCTTTGAAGGGCTTTAAGGGTCTTCTTCCCCCTATTTAGGCTGATCAGTTTGAACAAAGACAGGGAGCCTGATAGGACAACAAGTCTGGGCTATACATGTCTTGGCTTGACCTTCAACTGTGAACTATGCACAGGCCAGGGGCACTACTGATGGAATTAAAAACCAAACCCAAACAAAACAAACAAACAAACAAACAAAACAGCCTGGCCTTTTTCTTAGGTCAGGAGGATGAAGAAACCAGTCAGCTATTTTATTATCCAGTTATGGAGCCTCCCTCTAGCTGTCTGTCTAATGGGGAATTTGTCTGACAAGAAAAGCTGGAAAATTAAGAACCAGTGTTCTCTTTTTTTCTCTGAAGCCATCAGAACACTGGGGATAAAGAATAATCAACCCTGAGAGCAATGGAAACAGCCAGGTAGAGACGACGGGCAGCTGGCCTGGCCAGGAGCAGAGGAGCTGGAGTTCAAGACCTGGTCCTTTTCCTGACTTTTTGGAGCCTGAATGAGGATTCCCTGCTGGGACTGGGGCTCTCCTAGGATCTGTTGTAAAAAGAAAAGGCGCTTTTAAGGCCATTGAATCTAGGAATCACACCAAGTTTTCCTGATAAATAGCTAAGATCTTCACAGAGTTCTCAGAAAGAGAAATGAAAAATAATCCTAAGAAATGCATCCATAGTAGGCTCCTGCCAGGATATGGAGGTGGCTCTAGCAATACTCCTAGTAACAGAGATCATGTAAACTGAAGAGGCCACACTCTGATTGGACAGGACTCCTAGTGGAGGGAGGGTAACACCAACCTACCCACAAAAAAAAATTTGAACCAAAATGTACCCTGCCTACAAGATGTACAGGGATAAAAATAGAGCAGAGATTGAGGGAATGTCCAACCAATGTCTGACCCAACCTGAGACCCACCCCATGGGAGAGAGCCAATCCTGACACTATTAATGATGCTCTGTTATGTTTGCAGATGGGAACCAAGCATAGCTGGCTCCTCCCAGCACGAAGCTGATGCTGAGAATCTCAGTCAAACATTGGGCGAAGTATAGGGAGTCTTGTGGAAGAGTGAGGGGAAGGATAGAAGGACCTGGACGGGACAGCAACTCCACAAGAAGACCAACAGAGCCAGCTAACCAAGGCCCAGTGGGTCTTGTTGAGACTGAAACACCAACCAAGGACCCATGCATGGACTAGACCTAGGCACCCTACACAGATGTAGCTGATGACCACCTCTGTCTTCATGTGTGTTCCCTAGCAAGGAAAGAGGGGGGCTGTATCTGACATGGACTCTTTTGCCTACTTTTTGATCACTTCCCTCTAGTGGAGCTGCCTTGCCAGGCCATAGTAGAAGAAGATACACTCAATCCTAGATGTGACTTAATGTGCTGGGGTGGGTTGGAGGAGGGCTCTCATTTTCTGAGGTGCAGGGGGGAATGGGAGAAGAGAAAGGAAGGGTGGGACCCCAGTAGGAGAGGAGGGAGTGTGTTATGATCGGCATGTAAATTACGTACGTTAGTAAGTAAGTAAACAAGTAAGAAAGCAAGTATATAGTAGTAAACATTTACTACCCAGGGAAAACAGTGGATTTATCCAGGCTCTTATCCTAACTAAAGAAGGCCATTCCTTACACTCCATCCCCGTTTATTCCCCAACTGTACCCCCATCTAGCCTTGGTTCCTAGAATCTATGTGCATGTATGTGTGTGTGTGTGTGTGTGTGTGTGTGTGTGTGTGTATGTGTGTGTGTGTGTGTGTGTGTGTGAGAGAGAGAGAGAGAGAGAGAGAGAGAGAGAAAGAGAGAGAGAGAGAGAGAGAGAGAGAGAGAGAGAGAGAGAGAATAAATGTGTATGCACAGTCAACTGAGGTCATTACTTCAAGGAAATGAATTAAGAATACTGCGGCCTAAGGGTCAGAAAGTGGAGGTCTGCCTTCAGAGGTATCGTGCTGAAAAGTGTCTAGGACACCCAGAGCCCAGAGTAAAGGGCTAACTAAAAATCTGGTTCTTAATTGGAAGCTTATAGAACATTCCCCTTTCCCATGACCTACTCTGACACCGGCAAAGCTTCTGAACAATTACAATGTAGAGCCCCTGAAACAAGAACAAGGCATGCGTCTCTGAAGGGAATCCAGAAAAGACCAGGGTCAGCACTCAAGGATTCTGAAGCCCCGACCATCTATAGCTGTGAACAACACTAAGCAAAGTCTACCTTCTGGCTAGATTAACAAAAACTTTTACAACTGAGGACTATTTAAACCTCCAGCCAAAAAGCAAGCAAACAAAACCCCAAACCTTAAAGGCAATGCTCCTGCTTGATCAGACTTTCTTATAATAGAGGTTAGAACGATTTGGGAATTTGAAATAATTCTGACTAGCATGTAAATAACTGCAATGGAAATAGTTTTATTTTTAAAGTACAAGAACAGATAGGCAACAAGCAGAAGTGGAAATGTGGGGAAATGTGGGGAATGTAGAAAAGGAAAGTGCCCGAAGCCAGCAGCAGAAATGGAAAATGTCCTTTGTGGACTCCTTAGCACAATGGGAGGCAAGTTACTGGACAATAGAACAATACATTTCCCAATCTAAAATATGAAAAGCATAAAGATTTAAAACTTTAGAACATTCCAGAACTGTGGAAACTTTAAAGGTGTGAGCTATATGCATAATTGAAAGGCCAGGTGGAGAAGGAAGAAAGAGAAGCAAAGGAAATATTTAAAATGCTTATTTCATGTCAGAGCTGCAGATTCAGGAAACATTGAGTCCCAGGCCACCCCATGCAGCTCGTTTCAAACTATAGTGAACAAAAGTGGTGAGAAATCTCCTAAAGCCAAAGTCAGCAACATTTCTGAAACACAGCACAGGCCAAGCCTAGTCCCAGCGGCTCTCAACCTCCCTAACGCTGCGACCCTCTGATACCACTCTTCATGTTGTGGTGACCCCCAACCATAAAAGTATTTTTGTTGTTACTTCACATCTGTAATTTTGCTACTGTTTTGAATCCTAATATAAACATGTGATATGCAGGCTATCTGATATGTGACCTCTGTATAAAGGGTCTCAATCCACAGGTTGAAAACTGCTGGCTTAGGGGACATCCAGTGTTCAGCAAACCAAACAAGTCACACAAAAAGGACTGATTTCTTGATCACATAGGCTAACCTGGTACCTGAAAAGCTCTGGATAAGGCAAAGCATATTCTATATTTTTCAAGACCCACAGATATCACAGCATGTAAACTGAGTCTCAAACTATGTGGACAAATGAAAAAGATATTACTTAAGGGTTTTCTGATCCAAGGATAGAATGCAGATTTTGACAAACCACTGAAGGGGCCTGAGAAAAAGTTGTTGACCTAAGTCACTTTGGAAATAGGTGGAATTGGGATTTGTAAGAAGAGGACAAAGGTAAACACTGTAGTTGGTGTTTATTCCTCATGGGAGTAAAAGTTAGCAGTCAGAAAGCAGGGAGCTAAGTATTCAGTGTGTGAGCCTAGATGGACAGGCATTCCCTATGCAAACCATAACAAGTGTGGACAACTGTAGATTCTGCTTGAGGGCACAGGGTCAGCATGAGAAGTGGAGAAGACTTAGCCTCCACAGCCATCTGTCACTATACTGTAATGGTGGCAAAGGACATTCACAGGAAGTTACTCAAGAGCTGTGTCCTTCCTTTCCGCTCCTAGTTAGCACTCTGCGTGGAGAATGCTCAGCGCTGAACTCTCATCTACAGTAACTTCTCTGGAACTCTGTTGCTAATGGATGATCAGAAGTGTCTCTTGTGGATGGAGGCCACTGCAAGCTCTGTGACTGCTCTGCTTCAGTAATTAAAAAGGAAAAACTCTAAGAACTTAAAATACTAAGTAATCCCAAACCATTCAGTGGCTGTCCTGGACTGGCTTTGTAGGCCAGGCTGGCTTTAAACTCAGACAGATCCGTCTGCCTCTGCCTCTCAAGTGCTGGGATCACAGACATGTGCCACTTCGCCCAGCTCTTCCTTTTTAATCTTAACTTCTGATTTGTTCAATTTCCTGGAAAAGGAGAATTTTGTATTTGAGTGAAGTACTTCCATTCGTTGACCTTTGCATATTTCTTCTACATAGAAGATAACTTACTGTCTAAGGGGATGGAAAACTTTACCTAGTTGCCTGGTTGTAAATTCCAGGTCTATTCTTGCTAAGGATACTTATGTAAACCTGGAAACATAGACCAAGGCCCAGAGTGAGTTTTCAATATAACACTGAAGCATTGTCTAGAAAGCTTATCCAAAGAGCGTCTCCTGCCCAGGAGGCCACTGCTACTCTCAAACTTTTTAATCTCAAGACACTTAGCCATGTTAATTAATTATTGGGGATACCAAAGAACTTTTATGTTGGTGTATGTTTATTTGATGTGTCATATTAGGTATTAAAATTTTAAATATTTACAAAATCATCTATTAGTCAGGTTTCTGGAATTGGACAAAATATTTGAGAAATCCAATTTAAAAGAGGTCAGACTTATTTTGGCTCATGGCTCCCAACATTTTGGCCCATGCTTAAATGATTACATTTTCTCTGGGCCTGTGGATGAGGTAGAATATTATTGTGGGGGCATTTGGTGGGCAGAGAGGAAAATGAGATGGAACAAATCTACTCTTTATGGGCATGACCTGTGATCTCTGTCCTCTAACTCAAACCTTACCTCCCAATAGTGTCATCATCTAGGATAATACAATATTCAGCAGCTTGAAAAGCAAACATTTAGAAGTTGATTTCCATAGGTGAGGAAACTGAGCTTTTTTTTCTTAATATTAGTTACTGTTCTATTGCTGAGACATCATGACCAAGGTAACATATAAAAGAAAGTATTTAAATGGGAGTTTGCTTACAGTTTCAGAGTGTTAGCCTATGACCATCATTATGTCAGCTTACAGGCAGGGGATGGCACTGAAACATTAGCTGTGAGTTACGTGATCCACAGGCAGCAGGCAGAGAAAGGGGGGAGGGAGAGAGAGAGAGAGAGAGAGAGAGAGAGAGAGAGAGAGAGAGAGAGAGAGAGAGAGATAGAGAGAGAGAGAGAGAGAGAGAGAGAGAGAGAGAGAGAGAGAGAGAGCATGGGCTGCTGTGAGCTTTTAAAATCTCAGAGCACACCCCCAGTGATTTACTTCCTGCAATGAGGCCATGTCTACTCAACCAAGGCCACAGTCACTAGTCCTTCCCAAACAGTTTCTATAAAGGGAGACCAAACATTTCAACCTATGATCCTCTGGGAGCCACTCTTCTTCAAACCACTACAGATACTTCTGCCTTAAAATGTCTATGTTGGATAGTTTTACATCAACCTGACGCAAGTTAATCATTTTGAAAGAGGGAGCTTCAGTTGAGAAAATATCCCCACCAAAATGGCCTGTGGGCAAGTCTGTAATGCATTTTCTTAATTATTGATTAATGTGGGAGGGTACAGCCCATTGTGGGTGGTGTCACCCTGGGCTGGGGTGGTCCTAGATGCTATAAAACAGCAGAGTAAACAAGCCATGTGGAACACGTCAATAAATGATACCCCTCCTTTATAAGTTCCTTACCTTGAATATCTGACCTGATGTCTTTGGATGATGGACTACAAACTATAAGACGAAATAAACCCCTCCCTCCCTAAGTTGATTATGGTCATTGTGTTTTATCACAGCAATAGACAACATCTATGCAGTCAAGTTGTTGGCCAATGCTGTGTTCTTACACAAAGGTTCAAAAGGAGACAGAGCATCTACTTCCAGTCTTGTCTGAGCCAGAAACCTCCAGAAGATCAGCTCCTAAGTGTGCTCATGCAGTACTAGATTCTAGAGTAATGAGCCAATGGTAGTAAGAGAAAATAAGATTCAAGTCAATGTTTTCACCATGTACTCAAAACTGTCATTATATAACTTCAGCTTTATTTAGTGAGTGAAACAAACAACCAGAAATGAGAATTGTACAAGGCTTTTATTCTTATTGACTGAAAGCATGGCATGTCATAGAGGGTGTCTGCTGTAAATGTTTTTGGTTTTTTCCTCATATGACCTCTGAGACGAGAGCCACTCCCAAGCCTTTCGAGCTCTCTTTGAACTCTGGCTGGCCAGTTCAACTTAGCTGCTCTATCCCAAACTCTTCTCCATGATGACTGATTATAAAATGCTTCTCTTGGCTTCTGACTGAATTGCTCTGTTCGGCCTCATACTAACTTTGGTAATATGTTTTACTCCGCTGGCTCCTTCTCACTCTCTGGTTTGTTCTGTCTTCATCTGTGGCTAGCTTGTTCTCTGTGCAGCCTGTCTCTGTAAAAACATCCTGGTTTTTTTAAAAAAAAAAAAACTCTCTTCTTTCTTCCTTGTTGCTTTTGAGTAGCCTCTCTTTCCTGTGCTGTTATCTTGAGAGTTAGGCATATCCTATCTCTAACTCATTCTGTCAAATCTTTCTCTGACTCGTCACTTTGTCTGCTCCTCAATTAGATGTCACTTTTAGACATGGCTGCTTCTTTCTATAAAGTAACCTTAACTTCATTGGTTGGGTTTAAAGGTGTGTACTAAGGGTGTGTTGGCATTCCAGCTGGATCACATAGACCTAGATGGTCTTTGGATGTGATCCGATGTTAGAGCAACCATGTTGCTGGATTAAAATTCCTCTACAGCCTGCCTTGCCTCCATGCATAAGGCAAGTATAATCAAAGGGAAGTCAGAAGGGGGAAAAGATCCTAACACATTGGAGTCAATATCTCTCACATTTGAAAATCTCCTTATAAAGTATGTTTTTAGTGATATTAGGGACTTCAAGGAGGCACACATGAGGAACCCTGGCAGGACATCCTTGTTATTTTCATGGCTAAGGGCACCCCTTGGTGGCATTCTCTTAGGACAATAGCTATTTCCTTTTGAAACATGCAACTGATATATACTTACTGCTAGTACCTATACACTTTTTAGTCAGATATGAATACCATTTAAGATTAAAATATTTTGTTCTAATTTTTCTCTTCTCTTTATATACCTAACTATGCCTGTGCTGTGTGCTCCTTGGCAACTTTTCTCAATGATGTCACAAGTTATATTATAAATTGTCTACATTTTATTAGAAATTCTCCTTAGGGTGAAAAACTGCACAAAGCACTCAGAGTTATGATTTTAGGAAGTTTAGATGAACCAACTGTACTCATCTAAGATTTCCCACAATCTCTTTTGGGTTTTGTGAAAAGTGACTAGAGGCAGGAAGCATGTAAAAACATGAGGAAGAGCTCATGCCAGGATGCAATTCCAAATGGGCCTCTGGAAATGCCCTCTTAGGTGTACTTACTGACGTAGTCTTGGTTATTCCAGCATCCATTTGCATACCAATTAGTAAGTTATATACTCTCTAGCTATACCCTTGCGACAGTTCAATGGACTGTGAATGATTTTATCTCCCAAAATCAACATGCTGAAATTCCAACCCTCATGGGATGGCTTTAGGAAGTACATCTATTGGGAGGTAATTAGTATCCTGGGCTGCTTGCTCATGGATGGGATATCTGTCTTTATGGAAGACACCTCAGAGAACTTTTGTTTTCTATTTCTAGAAAGTCAGGACAGAGCAAGAATATAGCAGTTTGCCACTGGCAAGAGGGCTTCAGCAGAACCCAACTGTGCTATACTCTGATTCCAGACTTCTAGCCTTTAAAAGCAAAAGAAATAAATTTCTGGTTTTTTAAAAAGATTTATTTATTTATTTATTTATATAGTATTCGGCCTGCATGTGAGCAGAGGGCACCAGATCTCATTATAGATAGTTGTGAACCACCATGTGGTTGCTGGGAATCAAACTCAAGACCTTTGGAAGAACAGCTAGTGTTCTTAACCTCTGAGCCATCTCTTGAGCCCATTTCTGTTGTTTCTATGTCACTCCATCTATAGTACTTTGTGATGGCAGCCTGGCCTGACCAAGTTCACACAGCAGTCTGTTAAAGATTATTACCATTATCTATATTTTTAGATAAAGAACTGGCTACTTAGATGAATAACTTTCTCACCATCCCTTTCATGCCATCCCTATTCATTAATAATTGTACATATCTATAACAGATCCAAGCTCCAAAAATAGGGATGTGAATGCAGTGTGCCAATTCCAAAATCCTAAATAAATAAAACAACTGTGATGCCAGCACCATCATTCGTGTTACAAACCTGAAGGATTCTGAGTCAGTCTATTACATGGCTCATATACTTTTGGAGCCCATGCTCCCAGCAGAAGTCAAGGGATTATCATAAGGACCAGTGTCTTACTCATTGTTCTATTGCTGTGAAGATACACCAAGACCAGGACAACTCTCATAAAAGAAAGCATTTAACTGAGGTCTTACTTAGAGTTTCAGAGATTAGCTGGTTATCATCGTGTTATAAGCATGGTGTAAATGCATGGCACTCAGAAATAGCTGAGAGCTAAATCCTGAACCCCAGGGAAAGGGAGAGAGAGAGAGAGAGAGAGAGAGAGAGAGAGAGAGACAGACAGACAGACAGACAGACAGACAGACAGACACAGACACAGACACTGACACAGAGACACAGAGGCTAGGCCTACCTTGAGCTTTTGAAACCACAAAGCCCACCCCTAGGAACACAATTTATCTAACAAGGCCACACCTAACCCAACAATGCCACAGCTCGTAATCCTTGTAATCCTTTCAAATAAATAGTTCTACTCCATAGTGAACTCAAATATATCAGCCAGTAGAAACCACTTTTATTCAATCCACTGTAACCACATTCCAGTTAAAGGATGATCAGCAACTTGGAGCTTTTGTCAAGTGAAATGTCCAAAGTTCTCTCAATGGTGCATTTTCATCAAAATGTATGGTATAGCTTCTGTCTTGACAACTTCTGAATAACGCCTTCTGTTGCCCCCTCACCCTCTCAAGAGTCTGCTTTTTGAGTAGCTGCCTCCTCAAGCGTCTTCATAGAAAACTAAATCACTTAATTCTTCTTTCTATAAAATTATTTCAAAACATGAAACACAAAATAGTCCACTTAAGCGCTTGAGATTAGAAGAAAGGACAGTCTGCATTATGCCTGAGGCCCTGAGATTTGCAGGGAAGTTGCTCCCTGTTGTCCACTTAGCGTCTTAGCCAATCTCGTTGTATCTTAACTACTTGACCAAAATGATCTGCACTTAAATAAGTGAAATGTTGTAAATTTCTATGGAAAAGTGAATCTGGAACATTCTCCCTCTGTGCTTGAAGACCTGTCTTTGCTAGAAACATATTCCCCCTAAGGTAGCTTGTACCGGCTCGTGACATTTCCGAGAAGAGAACTGAAGCAGAAACCAAGCCATTTTTGTTTCCTCCCCGCCCCCCCCTCTGCCCCCCTTTCCTGGAGTGTGGAAGTGAGATCTCTTCCATGGTTTAAAAGACACTAGAGAAATTCGTATATAACTGCTAATTCTGACTATTTTCCACGAATCTCTGAGAAAACACAGGGCAAGTTTTCAGTGTGGTCCTTGGGGATACGGAACTTGGAAGCCTGAGGTATCATGAGATGCAGCAGAGATGTGTTGGCCCACAGGACCCCTTTTCTCATACGAGCTCCCTGATGTGCCAGCTTCACGCTTCCTTGGTGGCCCTAGGGTGAAGCAGACCTATCCCAGGAGACAGACGACATAGCACTAATGCCTCAGAAAGCAGACTCTAGCTCTCCATTTCCCCTGTGCTGTGACAAACCAAGATGACCCTTCCAGGCTGTTCTAACACAATTCATTTCCGTTTGGAAAGCGTCAGTTTTTAGAGATCCTGAGTAAAATTTCTTTTTAGTTGTCTATTTCTCATGAACGTGGGATATTTAATGAGATCTCCTTAGCTACTACTAAAACCATATTGATGAAAACAATATGACTATCTTTTTATACCAAGTGCACTCTGGAAAGACTACCCCTTCTGTGAGGTGCAGACTGTGCCTCTCATGGAGCACCCTTGGCTGCTCGAATTTCTGGGCTCAGATAGCTTGCTTGCCATTCTTCCTTTCTCAGTTTCTCTGCTGCATCACATCTGTTCCTCTTTGTGTTCCAGACCCAGAAGTGGCCTCTCCAGAAACAGACTTGCTAAGTGTGACTCTGTTTTCATGGATATAATACTGAGGATCTGTGGCGCTTCATTACATCCCTACGGTATTTTTGCCCCACCATTATCCTTCACTTACTGGAAATGTGCTTGTTTCTTGCACACAGAAAGACTTTTAAAGCTACAAAGTTGGGAACCATTAGCCCAATAGTTATGTGGGTAAGGAACTTGGTACTAATTTAAGAAGACACATTCTTGGTATCTATTGTCTACGCACTCTGCTGGTTTTCATGATAACAGTTTATTCTGAACATATCATATATTTTGATCATATTCTGTCTATGATCCTCCCTTTTTCCTCCCTCTTTCTTCCTCCACTCTGCTTGTCTCTTTTCTTCACCTACTCTCTAATTTCATGTCATTTATATACATTAATGGTTTTACTCATCTATTAAAAAATTCTAGGCATTATATGTGAGAATGTAAATTAGTCCATCTGCTGTGAAAATTTTTATGGCAATTCTTTTAAGGAAGCTAAAAATAGAATGACTATGATCCAGCTGTCTCACGTGTGTGTGCACATGTACATGCATGTGTGTGTGTGTGTGTGTGTGTGTGAGAGAGAGAGAGAGAGAGAGAGAGAGAGAGAGAGAGAGAGAGAGAGAGAAGGAATTTGACTCAGCATATCACAGAGATACACTCACTTTTATTTTGTTGTAATAGCTAAGGATTGACATCCATGATGGCTGAGTCGAACACACATCTTATTTTATCAGCAGGACCGTGACTGTACAGCAACCTAAGGACCAAAATGAGAAAAAAAAAAAAACAATGCTGTTGATTCCCCAGGTGAGAAGGGTGCAAACTATGTGGAGCACAGGAGGCTCTGGCCTCAGGCCACCCAGCAAATCCACAGAAAACTCCCTGGGTTTTTTTTGGGGGGTAATTAATTTTACTCCTTCTCAAGTCTCTGATGACATTGAAGACCAGATAGTTTAGTTTTACAATTAAGCCTAGTTGTTTAAGGGTTAAGATGTTTTTAGGTTTAGACAGATGTTTTAAGTTGATAAAGATGAGATATGATAGATATTGATTCAGATTCAGAATTTTAGTCATACCAAGATAGGAAAGATGTTTTCTTCAAGGTTGCCAAATACAAATGGCCAAAATACTATGAATATAACATTTATATAATTCCTGATTATTTTGTGTAGGTAGTTTATTGTATATATGTGTAATAATATAAATGTACACGTAAAAAAAAAAAGAAAAACAATAATACTTTTAATAGGCAAGGTCTGGAATCAGCCGGGGCATCCAGTATTGAATTCTAACAGTAGAGCAGTTCTGAGCAGGGGAGGAGGTTGCTGTGGAAACCAGGTAGCACATGGAGTGAGGTCTGAGGTCTGAGTTAGCTGTAAGACTTCCTAAATGAGAGACATTCTATCAGGCAGACTTATCTGAGCCACAGGTGCTACTGGGGGAGTCCAGACAAGGCAGACTCAGTACCTGGTGGACTGGTAGCTCTCTAGTGTTTCAAGCTTTCCTTTAGTGCCAAGAGAAGATGGTAGCCACCACAATTCATAGGCCCAGAGCCTAAGGAGTTGGGGCCAAACTAAAGAAAGTTAAATTCTGAAATACTAAAGCCTTAACATTAAAAGAGGTAACAGAGATGTTCACCACACATACTCTGAACTGAACACAGTTAACTGTTAGAGCAGCAACTCACAACCTGTGGGGTCACGACCCCTTTGGAAGCCGCATATTAGACATCCTGCATATCAGATAGTTGTATTCTGATTCACAACGGTAGCAAAATGACAGTTATTAAATAGCAATGAAACTAATTTTATTGGTGGGGATCACAACAGGAGGAACTGTATTGAAGGGTCGCAGGATTAGGGAGGCTGCGAACCACTGAAGCAGAGGAAGCAGGTAGCACGGTGAAAGAAGGCACAAAAGATGAGAGATGAGTGCACACTCTCAGGAGCAGCACGGCTCATGATTTCTCACAGCTTCCCTCGTTCACTTATTTATTTACCCCACAGAAGTGAATCCACATCAGAAGACTCACCCACTCCCTGCAGTGTTCTAAGGAATGCATTAGAGACAGGCAACTGTTTAAAGCACTCAGAGCTCCCCTGTGCTGCCTCTCCTGCTTTCAGTAGCACTGGCTTTTGCTCAGAGTTGTTGGCTGGGGTTGCCAGGACAACCTTCCACTGTGGAACTTAGCCCATGGGATGGACAAGGACAGGAATGCCTTAAGGAAGATGGAGTAGCAGCAATGGCACAGGGAATTACCTTCCCCAGGCCATAGGCCAGACAGCTCTTGGGGGGGATGGGGGGCAGGTGTCTGACTGAAGAAGTAACTTTTCTCCTCTTTCCATTCTCACTACCCAACTGTTCCACACCTGGGGGTCTCCAACCAGCCAAGGAAGTGTAAAAAAGGAATTTAAGACCTGTTGAGTGGCTTCCCAGTGGGGAAGAGGAAACGGAGGTTGGGAAACCAGGACTGGAACAAATTGTGCCTTTTCAAGGGGCCTGAAGGGCTGCATTTATCTGTGAGTGGTCTCGTGTGGAGGAGTTTGCGGGAGAGTTTTAGCCAGCTTTGTGTGCTCTAGGGTGAATGCCTGCATCCTTGTAAGTGTCTGTGCCATTCCCACATGTTTACAGCTGCTGTGCCTCCACACTGGGGTCATGTGATGCATATTAACACATACACTGGGAGTGTGAGCCCAGAGCAGCTGCCCAGCATTCGCTTCCAACAGTCTAGGGAAAGGTTTAGCCAAAGGGTGAGCACAGGAGTCTAGTGAAACACTCCACCCTTCTTTCCTTTCAGTCGCTGTGGATACGTGAAGGTGGGACTTGTGAGCTGCCTGGGGAAGAGGGGTGGTGAAACGAAACCTGCGTGAGGAGAGATGCGGGCTGTTCGGATGTCTAAGAGGAGAGGGAAACTACCCATCTTCTAGTGGGGCGGGGGGCCAATGGGCCATTTAGTGGAGGTTTGTGAGGCTTGAGGAACGGCCACCAGTGCCTTCAATGGTGAGACTTTTTTTTATGAGTAAATTATTATTTTTTATTAATTTATTCATATTACATCTCGATTGTTAGCCCTTCCCCTGTTTCCTCCCATTCTTCCCTCCCGCCCGCTTCCCCCCTTCTCCCCTCCCCTATGTCTGTGATTGAGGGAGACCTCCTCCCCCTATATATGCTCTTAGGATATCGAGTCTCTTCTTGGTAACTTGCTATCCCTCCTCTGAGACTTTTAAACGTTTGCTTGGCCTGTGACTGTGGTCGAACCCCAGTAAGTATTAAGTTCTCTTCCTTTTTCTCTCCTTCCTCCTTCTTCTACAATTTTTTATCTCTTTCCTGTCCTTTACTCCAACCCCCCGCCCCCGCCACTCATCCACTCACCCCTACTTTGGGTCCAGACTCATGTTCCAACTCAGGAGTGTGTCAGAAAGTCCACGTTGCCATGGAGCACCTGCCTCTGCTAAGCTTTACTTCATCATGAAGGCAAAATCATCCAATTCCCTCTTGCACCGCAGAAACAATCAAGCTATTAGCATTTATTGAAGTTGTTTCTTTTTTTTAAAAAAAATCCTTTTTAACATTTATTTTGAAATACTTGTTGAGAAAAGCATCAACTTCTGTGTGGCCACTAAACACAAAGTTGTGGTAGTGGTGCACATTGCTAGCCTCTCCTTGCTACTTCAGATCTCCTAAGATTTTGTTAGCCTTACTGTCCTCCCCACCCAGGATTGCTGCCACGTGCACAGGCATCACGCTTGCTTCATCTCGAATGCCATCTAGAGTAACTGGTATGACTTACAAATATATTCCCAACAAGTTAAGCTCTGGAGTTATTGGACTGTGTTGTCATGCCCTATGCATTTAACAAACTGTGTAAAACAAATCTTGTTGGCTTATTTCCCAAAACACATCTTACTGATTTTGTCCGTTAATAAAGGCATATCTGTTTGCAACAGGAAAGGGGCATTAAAGACAAGACAATTAAAATATGATAGATCAGGTTGGGGAGGTGCTGCAATCAGAAAAAAAAAATGATTGCTTTGCTAACTTGAGTTCCTGAGCTCTGTCCTTAGAACTCATGCAGCAGTATCTGTGTGGTGTCACGTGCTTGTAATCTCACTGCTGGCAGATAGAGACTAGCAGATTTTTGCAGCCTTCTAACAAGCCATTCTAGTCCACTTGGTGAGCTACAGACTAATAAGAGACCATTAATAAAAAATAATGTGACCTAATAAGAGACCTAAAAAGTAAAAGTAAGGTGGGCAATGCTTGAGAAAAGACACCTGAGGCTGTTCGCTGGCACATTCATGCACATACTTACACATGCACCTTTTCTTCACCACACAAATTCATACACACATACACATACACATACATGCATATATACACAATTACATGCAAATACACAATAGGTGGATGATAGATAGATAGATAGATAGATAGATAGATAGATAGATGATAGATAGATAGATAGATGATAGATAGATATATATATACTTAAAAGATACATAGATTATAGATAGATAGATAGATAGATAGATAGATAGATAGATAGATAGATACCTGAGATCTCTAATACTCTGCTATTGCTGTGGGAACTAGCAAAATGTGCACACATTGTTCTCTTTGAGACTTTACAAATTTATTTTTGAGTGTCAAAATAATTCTTACATAGGGACTGGGGATGCAGCTCAGTGGTGGCGCGCTTGGCTAACATACACAGTGGGTGCTAGCCAAGTGATCTACTGTGAATCGGTCCCTAGCATGACAAACTAGAGGAAAACTATCATTCCTGTTGTTGTTGCAGTTATTAAAGAGTAGCAGTGTTATTTAAACATGGTAGTTAAGAAGTTCATGCTACAATATCAGCCAGTCATGAGTAAACTGAAGTCAGCAAACAGGAAAGTCTTTTGCTTTCTTTCATATATTGTTTGGCATTTTCACTTTCAAGTTCTTTATGCCTCTCAATTCACAAAGGCTGTGAGATTATCTAATACCACAACACTACAGCATAGCATAGTAGAGTTAAAAAGGAACATATGAATTATTTCCCTAATGATTAATTCATAATTAATAGTCCCATCTTACAGATAAACTGAGCTCAAGGCTTCACAAGTGGATTGCATGAGGCTTGTTCTGCTTCCACCCTGAAGCAACAGAGTGCTGGACCTCGTGGCCCTAAACACAGGGCTAATCTAGGGCTTGAGGTGATTCGTCTTGGGTAATTTGTATTGCAATGCCATAATATCACTGACTGGATAACCATCACAATGAGAAGTCCAATATGGAGCACTGGTGCCAGTGTTTTCTGACAAATGCTGAGTCCTTAAATTCTGAAGGAGAAGGGGAAGAGGAAGGAGGAGGGGGAGGGAAAGAGGGAGGAGGAGGAGGAGGGGGGAGCGGAAGGAGAAGAGGAGGGGAGCATGTTCATTAGCTCTTTGGTAGCACATCAGTGTGGCAGAGCTTGCATGGCCTGAATGCTTCCTGTTAGGCTCTGCCACCCAGCACCAAGGCAGTGTGGACTAGGTTTCCAGAGATGGGGATGTTGAGGAACCATACAATGTTTGAAGTGCCCATAGCTGTGAAGCCTCCTTAAACAAATAGAACATCTTAATCTACAAGCAAAACAGTCACATTTATTAGATAGATAGATAGATGATAGATAGATAGATAGATAGATAGATAGATAGATAGATAGATAGGATAGATGGATGGATGGATGGATGGATGGACGGACGGACAGACAGACAGACAAACACCAGGAAGGCCCTTATGCAGACATGGCTCCAAGGCCTTTTGTGACTTAGTAAGCAAGTCTCCAATAACAGAAACAGCAAACCTCACTTGAAGTTCCGTCAATCAGAAACTGCCAAATGATCCTAAGCTAGGAATTAGCCACATCATCCAGTCATCCTTCTGCTATGAAGACACAGAATGTCTTCCTCTTCCTGTCTTGCCTTTGGAGTGTTCGTGTACCTGTGGCCTGTGTGCCTGCCCAATTCATGAATGGCTGGTTCTCAAATAAACCCTTCAAAAATATTTCCATACACAGACCCCAAACACCCTTATAAGAGTCTAGTACATAAGTCAGTGCCCTGGGATTACCTTCCATTTTCTGAAATCTAATAAATTTTCCTTTGATTAATACCCTTCTTTAAACATGAGCTGAATTCTTTTTGGACTTGTGTTTGAATGACAGTCACCTCTACCTACCTCAGATGAAAGCCCTTGCTATACCCTTTTCTCAGAAATCCTTTTAAAAATAATCTTTATGAGTCATTTCCCTTCAGATGTCTTAAGAATGTTCAGAAGTCCTAGAGCAGAGGCAGGCGTACCTGATGGGAACTAAGAATTCCCACTGCATTCAAGGCCATGGCCTCCTTGAGTCATCGTACTTAAGGCTCAGGGGTAGGTGAATGCAGTCCCCATCTGCTGATGTGTTCCCATCTCCATTCATCAGCCCCATGTCTCTCCTGTCCATTTTTATCTCCGAGAAAGGCAAGGCTACCCAAATAAATAGCAGAAGAGCCCATTATTTCTTTTCACTCTATAATAACCTCTACAGTGAATTAAGTTTCCTCTGACATTCCAGACAATATATGAGTCCTCAAACAACAAAAGGATGTGCTCCTGGCTTTTGTGCAGAGGAGAGGCTTTAAATCCAGAGACCAACCATTTCCTCGGCTACAGGAAAGAAATAAGTAGGCATGAAACATACATAACCCCCATATAGTCTCATTCCTACCCTCTGCATATATGAGTGTGAGTGAAAGCTGAATGTATAAATGTGTGTCAATGTATATAAGTATGTTGAGTATATGTGTATGTAAGTATATATAAGTGTGTGTGTAGTGTGACAGAGTACATGTGTGACTGTGTATGAGTGTATGTGTGAGGATGTGATTATGTCTACATATAAGGAGTACATACATTTATGTGTATGTGTGCACACATAATACAAATGCATTATATGTACACACATATAAATATACAACACATGCATATAAACACACACATATACATGGAGAGAGAGAGAGAGAGTTTACTATATTAACAGAAGAGCAGGACAATTCTTATCCATGGCAAATAAATACTTCCATGTTCACAAATTAGGTTAATTCCTAGAAATCTGTACCTTATACTTCCCACAGAACTTTCATAATGAAATTATGTATTTTGGTTTTTTGTCATTCTAAGTATTTGGTTTTTCTTCATCATAAGACAGCGTTGACTAAGGGTGCCATTGGATCTGTTAGGACCTTTGCCCAGAGCCACTTTCATTTCTTATACGGTTTTAAGAAAAGAAGATAACATGGCAGAGTGAAGAGATGGCACACTGAGGAAAAGGTGGCCTTGTGTTGAGCGCTCTCTGCTATTCACTTATATTGCCAGGAGTATGAGCATTTGCTGTGAGGTGAGTTGGAAAGAGCACCCACAGCTGCTGACACACACTAGGCTCTTAGTAATGCCGCCTCTGTAACCTCAGAACCCTTGCTCAGGGTTTTCGAGACAACTAAGTTCAGGGGCAGATTAATTAATTCTTCTTACCCCCGCTGGACCAGTGTCCTTCCTGAATATATCCCTCAGCACGGATGGAAGTCGCCAACGTAACAGTGTTGGCGCTGAGGTACACAGCTGTGCACCTGTTCCTCGAGCTCATCAACTACCCGGCAGGGACTTTCAGGGGAGCACTGTGCTGCCCTAACAGCCCCTATCTGCAGTGCGTGTTCTGAGACCCCTGGATTTGAAAGGTGCGATGCAAGGAGAATTGACAGGTAGGAAGGGAGGGGCAGTTGTCATAGCTCTTTAAGTTGTAACAATAGCACCTAATATAAATGTGTTCTTATGAAAAATACATTCTTGGTGCTTATGACAGAAGAAAATAAGGCACTGGGATACAGAAATAGTGACATGGATAAGTCCAGAGAGTGCCAAGAGAACAAGAGAGAATGAGAGAGAGAGAGAGAGAGAGAGAGAGAGAGAGAGAGAGAGAGAGAGAGAGAGATTCTTTTCATTTTAACAAAAGATTTATTTGCTACTGCTTTGGTTTATTGATTTGTCTGCCTGTGAAAAAAATCAGCAGGACTCAAAAGAATACCTCATCACTCAGGTGGATGCACTCAGCTTCATCCAAAGCCAAAGACGTTGTGGAGAAAGGGGAGCATTCCAGGAGGTGCCTTCATATGGGGCATAGCAGCTTACAGCTGTTCATTGTAGAGGCCCTCCTCTTGTTGCACTGGACTTGCCTCCAAGCCTAAGCTATTCTCCTGGAGCCAACACACAGCCTGGCCAGGCGTTTTTTATGAAGACACTCTCCCAGTCTCTGGCACTAAAGCCTCCTTTCGTTCCAGCCCATATCTAGTGCCTAAACCAGGAGCAAGGGCATACATTTATTTTCACCTATTTCCCACCATGGCTTCTGGCTTAGTTAGGGTTTTTATTGCTATGATAAAACACCATGACACCCCTAAACTAGGGGAAGAAAGGGTTTATTTCATCTTATACTTCCATCATGGAAGTCAGGGTATGAACTCAAACAAAGCAAGAAGTTGGGGGTGACTGCTGAAGCAGGGGCCCCCCGCACAGAGGAATGTTTTGTGTGGGCTTTTTTCTTCATGGATTGCTCAGCCTGTTTTCTTATACACCCCAGATCCAGCTACCCAGGGGTGGCACCACTCACAAATGGCAAGGCCCTCCAACAGCACTCACGAATTAAGAAAATGCCCCCACAGGCTTGCTTACAGGTCAATCTGGGCGTTAGAAAGTTCCTCTTTCTAAACAACTCTATCATGCTTCAGGTTGACATAAAAACTAATCAGCACAGATCTTTTCTTTCCTACTTCCAGCCAACCCACATAGGCTTACAAAAAGCTCCCCTTAGCAAAAGGGGAAAATAGCTGGACAATCTCCTTTTGTGTGTAAAACTAAGGAGCAACCAGTAGACACATACTTGAAAAAAATGTCACATGGCCTATGTGTGTGTGTGTGTGTGTGTGTGTGTGTGTGTGTGTGTGTGTGTGTGTGTGTGTGTGTGTATCCAAGGGAAGCTTGTTTGGGTTTTTCCTCAATATCATCTCACAATTATTGTTTGCTTGTTACTATCAAAGTGTGTGGGCTCTCACAGTAATCCACTCTAAATTGTAGTATAGTGTGCCATGCCAGACTTGCATATGGAAGCATACCTAAGGATCTTAGCAACATCTAGGACTGCTGGGGGTTGGGGAGTGAAGGAGGGAGAACAATTGCCACTGTGGGAACAGATTATATAAGACAATGGTCACCTTCTCTTTGAATGGAACCCCAGAAAGGAGGTAGTCACCGTGCTTCCCTGTGGAAGAGGAGTGTGGCTTCCCCAAAGTGGCTTGAGCCATCCAGAGCACAGGAGCCTTTCACCACCAAGCTCCCACTGCACCGGAGGGGGGAAACCTAGGCAGCTTTCCTGGCTCCTATTTGACCTTCAGCAACACAGGGTATGCTCTCATGAGCTGTTGCTTTACACCTGACTCCTAAGGGACAGGCTGAGGCGCTACCATGAATAAAGGGAGAAAATGCTCTCCTTTCTGCATTCTCAGAGATAACATTCCTGAGCCAAAGAGGAAAATTGAGCTCATTCAGAGGAATATTTAACAAGAACTACATTATTCCCCCAAAGGCTACATTCCATTTCCTTAGAAAAAGGCTTAATCCATGATATGATTGCTCTCGGAGCAATGTACGTTTTGCTGACCATGGCACATGAATCAGAAACCTTATACACTGCAAACTCAAATTCCAACAAATTTGACTAGGGATAGCAACAGAATTTGACACTACCTCCTTATTCAATAGAGGCCATTTACCTTCTGCTTGGAACAGGAACCCTGCCTGAAGTGGGGGAAAAAAAAGAATTGGCAATATCGTCTCAATAAAGCTATTTTATAAGAAGCAGAGAACAGACCCAGTGGGGTTCCTTGGATGTCTCTGATCATAACAACTATAAATACACAGTGGAGTGTATTTGTGCATTAGAAAGCTTCCAGAATCAAGATAATAGAACGGCTTTTTCTGTCTGGGCCGTCTCAGTATACAGGCACTGAGTTCATTCTTGGTATACTGTTATATGTTGAGGCATCCTTTAGACTTGTTTCCTCAGGATAAGGGAGAAAGTAACAGGTTATAGGATAGACAGGTTTTGAAGGTGTCTTATTGACAGGGACCCCCCCCAAGAACTTTTAAAGATCCAATCAATTATTCGCCTGTCAACTTATACTCAACCTGAAGTTATTGCTAGTGCATTGGAATTCATCAAAATGATTTACAGAAAACATTATTAATGGCCTGTGTTGACTCTGAAATTTTAGGTGTGTAATTAAGAAAAAATTTTGATGTGCTTTAAAAGAAAGATTGAATTCCTGACCACATGGTCTGCTTGGCTAAAGAAAACTATCTCAGTGCCTTTTATAATGAGCCCCTTGTTTTAACAAGGAATCTTAATCACAGTGCCTAGAAATATCCCTGGCCTGCATGTCTTTGTATTTTGATGAGCTTGAATTAAATTATTGGTATTTTTTATCACATTTATACATGTATGTGCACATGAAAATAGAGGGTTTTTTTTAAAGCAAGATCCATTTTTTCAAAGAGGCCACTGGTCAGCAGTCTCAGAAAAATCCATTTTGGGTTATGTGGCAACATTCTCAATCAACTTTGCAGTCAATTGATCCAGTGCCCAAAAGTCCTTAGTCCTTTGATGAAACACCCAAGTTAAATGGCCATTTGATTGAAATATATGGCTGAAGCATTAGGGATTTGGCAAAGTCACAAGACTGACAGCATGACACTCTCAGACACATAAAAGAGGCAAAATAAAAAGATACATGTGTGTAGATTTCTATCCAAAACAGAAGTTTAGTCTCAAGTGGAAGGATAGCCAAGGGTTTCCCAGAGATGCAAAAAGTCCTGTAAATGGGGCCATTGTTTAATATCCACAAATGCAACCAGGCCGAACACATGCCAGCAAACACTCAGGCCAGCAGAGAGATGATTAAACTCTGCCCCGAGGACACAACTCACACAGCTTCTTATTTCTATTTTATTTATTTTACACTGGTTGATTTCGGCTTTGTAACACCATATCCCTGAGTCTTCCATGTCTTTCACACACATACACACACACATTAAAAAATAAAACCTGCTTAAGTTGGTGATAGCTGTGACGCCTTGATAGTGGTAATTTGTTCATTCAGTTTTTTTTGTCCTATGAATGGCTGATTGCCAGGAATCAATCACCTCACCATGCAGCCAACCTAATATCGTAATTATTTCAAAATAGAAGCTACGTGATTAGTTCATTAGTTGCCAGTGTGCAAATGGTCTGTGCTTGTAGACGTGAGTGTGTCCCCAGCATGGAGAAAGTGCTGGGTGGATTATGAAATTTTTGTTATTTGAAAAACTTATTTAGTTTCATTTACTTATTCAACCTGGACTTTCAATGAATGCTACTTTAGCTTAGCGTCCTTTGCTTGTTTGTATGTCTTCAAAGCCATTGGTTTCTGCGTACTTTTAAGCAGTCCTCTGAAAGTAAGATGGTTTGGCTTCTCTTGCTATTATTAGTTTATCATATCTCCTCGAACACTTAAAGTATTTTTACAGTTGTTTCAATTGAAAGAGACCACGAAGATGCAGCCAGTTGTACCTATAAAATCATAACTCATGTGTCTTCTCAAATGTTGGTAAGGGCTCTTCTCTACGTTTTTTAGGGGCAAGCATTTTCACTTAGTGTTACATTTGTAGGAAGAATATCTTCAGACTGAAATATCCCTTTTATAAAGGAAATTTGCTGGTAATAGACTTCTCAGCAGACAGTTGCTTGCTTCGCTTTCTGATTCTCAACCTGTCATCCATCACCTTTGATTTCTGTAGTTTCTGTTAAGTGGTGGCCTCTTTCATCTCCTCTCTAGAGGCCTCCTCTTCTTATTTACTCTTTCTCTAGCTCCCACTCAAAAAATGCACATATTAAATTATCTCTGATAAACTCTTTAGTTTCTATTTTACCTATTAACCTATGGTCTGGTGTTGATGGTTACTTTAAGCTGTGCAGCTGATTGCTCTGAGAGCTTTACTTGATCCTTCTGTTCTGTACGAGTGGTTATTTTCCTTTGACGGATGATGATAAGTCTTATCGGCTTTGAAAGCCATACAGTCTCTGCTGTTAGTGCTCGAGTTTAGCACTGTAGTGTGAAAGTTGACACAGGCCGTAAGCAAATGAACAGAGGAGTCTGGAATGTTTCAATAAATCCTCATTTAAAAAGCATGAGTCACCTAAATTTGGGGTCAGAGATCACCAGTTTCATGGGATGGGTCACAACTACCATACAGCCGGAGCTACTGGTCTACAATGTAGCCCATCAGGCAACCTGTGGGCCCTTCAGTGCTTAGATGAACACTGTCTTTCCTCTCAAGGGCACAGGCCTGTGAGCTTGAAAGCTGTGCCTCAGATCTCAACTTCCAGTCACTTCTTCAAAGCAAGATAGCAGCACTCACATAAGCCTCCACCTTCCAGAAGTCCCTTTCCTCTGTGATCCGAGCCAACAGCTGGGTGAGTTTCTTGAGCATCTTTCCTGCTTTCTACTTTAGATCATATTTAAGTTTAATTCTCTCTTACTAGTTTAGGTAAAACTCTCAATATATAATGGACTTCTCCTTTAAAAGCATAGGTAGTTGAACACAGGGAAAGGGTGCTATAATTTCATGAACTCTATTCAGGTTTGCCTTTCATTAAATGTAATTTGCAATGGATATAAAAAAAAGAAGTACTGATTAATTTTTCAATATATTTAAAAATAGATTCTAGTTATACTAAACATGAAGTTGCATTATAGAACTTTTCTATGCACATTAATTAGTTAATTCTGAAGTTATTATCAAACTTAAAAAATTAAATTATTCAATTTCCTTGGGAAAGATGAAGAGCTATATTCCTAAATTGACTTTAAAAAGCCTACATTTAATTGAATCTTGATATAATTTATTTGTTAATCATAATTTAGTATTAAATAAAATATCCAGCTCATTTGAGAGTATATTTCAATGAACAAAAATTACTTAAGTTAAAATTTTTAAGAAAAATTAAGCTTTTGGATTTTTTTCCCTTAGGATAATGTTATTTGATTGTGTTAAAGAGTTTTAGTTATGCAATTGCAGCATTTTTCATGTATCTGATTTTTTAAGTGAAAAACTTGGTGGCCATGATCTGGTTACTTGGGCTTTCTCTTGGAAGCCCAGTTTTATGCCTATTAAAGTCAGTGCTAATAAAAATCTTTAAAATATTTAATTCATGCACTGTTTGATATAGTTTATATTTATCAGTGAGTACTTCTGATAGTAAGCCACATAAGGTTAGTTCCATAACTATGTCTATTTGACAGACAAGAAATAAAGTCTTTATATTTATGATCATATATTATATATATATACCTTTTATATGAAACAAAAGATATATGTAGATAAAGAATTACATAAAGATACATAGATAAATACATAATATATTATCTATGTTACGTATAGATAAGATATATTATATAACATATATATTTCTTTTGCTTCATATAATAGGAATAAAGAATAGAATCAGGCATTGAGCACAATGGATTCCATGTAACTACTAAGCAAATGTTAAATATCTGTAGAACTGTATGTAATATTGTGAAGTCTCATCCTATATTTGAAAAAGAGCCTTGAAAAGTACCTTGGCCGACGATAGCTTGGCCCACCATTGTCCTTAAACACTTAGTTATACCCACACTCCTTTAATCCTACTCAAATGTTACTGCCTGTAAGGAAAATCTGAGCCAATATATGTCAAAGTAGTTCCTATATAATAACCTTAATCATTGTGGTGGCCTGACTAAGAATGACCCCAATAGCTCATATATTTGAGAGCCTGGTTATTGGGGAGTGGTGCTGCTTGACAGGGTTAGGAGGTGCAGCCATGTTGGAAGAATCGTGTCACTGGGGGGGGGGGGGTTGGGATTTCAAATGCTCAAGCCAGGTATAATGTCTCAGTCTCTTTCTGCTGCCTGGTGATTCAGATGTAGAACTCTCAGCTACCTCTTCAGCGCCATTTTTGCCGGCATGCCGCCCTGCTTCCCACAATGACAATAATGGACTAAGCCTCTGCATATAAGCCAGGCACAATTAAATTCTTCCTTTTATAAGAGTTGATATGGTTATGGCATTTCTTCATAGCAACTGACTAAGACAATAATGAGGCTTTTTTGTTGTTGTTGTTCTTGTTCACATTAGAGATTTTGACTAATATATGACAATTCATCATGAATATTATTTGAACATGTCCTGTGATCCTGTGAATGTGTTTCAAATGATTCCAATTTTTTTTTCTTTCTTAGTCAATTTTTTAGAAATAAGTTAAAGTTAGAAAATTATGTTTAGAGGTGGCTCTCGTGGAGGCAGCTAGTGCGAGGCTGGGGAATGCTGAGTTGCATGTCGTGCCCTGAGCTGGCCAGACTAGAGAACAGCAGTCAGAATAGCTAAAGGTGACTCCAAGAAACCAAAGGGCAAGATGTCTGCTTATGCCTTCTTCCTGCAGACATGCAGGGAAGAAGATAAGAAGAAAAACCTAGAGGTCCCAGTCAACTTTGCTGAGTTTTCCAAGTACACTGAGAGGTGGAAGACAATGTCTGGCAAAGAGAAATCCAAGTTTGATGAAATGGCAAAGGCAGATAAAGTTCCCTATGATGGGGAAATGAAAGACTATGGACCAGCTAAAGGAGGCAAGAAGAAGAAGGACCCTAATGCTCCCAAAAGACCTCCGTCTGGATCTTTCTTATTCTGCTTTGAATTCTGCCCCAAGATCAAATCCACAAGCCCTGGCATCTCCATTGGAGATGTGGCCAAAAAGCTGGATGAGATGTGGAATAACTTAAGTGACGGTGAAAAGCAGCTGTGCGTTACCAAGGCAGCAAAGCTGAGGGAGAAATATGAGAAGGATGCTGCTGACTATAAGTCTAAAGGAAATTTGATGGCGCCAAGGGTCCTCCTGCTAAAGTTGCCCAGAAAAAAGGTGGAAGAAGAGAAGGAGGAGGAGGAGGAAGAGGAAGAGGAATAAAATTTGTCTCCTTGTGAATACCACAGTGATGGACACATCTCTTATTTGAGCTGTGTCTATTGCTTTTGTTAGGTTTAATTACAAAATTTGATCACTATTATATTGTAGTTTCTCAAAGTATCAGTGATTTACATGAAGTGGCCCTGGGTGTCTGGAGCGCCCTGAAACTGTATCAAAGTTGTACATAGCTCCAAACATTTTTAAAATGAAAAAGCACTCTCCTATTCTCCTCACTCTGTGCTCTTTGTTGGTGTGACAAGGCATTTGAAGATGTTCTGGCATTTTGTTTTCAACGCATAAGGCAGTGTTGACTATATGGTTATTGGCTAGAAATCCTGAGTTGTCATCTGTTCATATCTATAGTTTGTAAAGAGAATAAAGCAACCCAGACAGATGCTCAGTGTTCCTTGTTTGGTGTGGAGGCTGTGAGGGAGAGATGACTTTTGGAGGGGACTGTAGCTCAGGGCATGCACTGTGAGGCTGGACCTGCTGATACCGTGGTGGGCATCCATTTACCTTCAGGCTGTCTTGTTTTTGTATATAGTGGCATAGCACTCTGATATTCTTAGTGGTGGAAAAGGGGGTAGAGATCAGCTGGCATGAGAAGTGTTTGGATTTTTTCCTTAGTTAAGTGTGGTAGAGTTTAAACTGTTTTTAAACAAACTGTAAAACTCATTGTTGTCAGAAAAAAATAAAAACAAAAAAACAAAACAAAACAAAAAACTACTGCATCCATGAGAGTTCAAAAACCCTCTGTACTTAAGCACAATTTGCAACATTCTGTTGTTTTTTGTACGTTTAGAATGCTGAGATGTTTTTGAAGTTGAATAAACAGTATTACATTTTTTAAAAAAAAAGAAAATCGTGTTTATAAAAGTATACTTATTATCATTTCATAACAAAAATCATCAAAATTAGGTATATAGCTTAAATATATGTATGTTCAGGGTACAGCTTTTTTTAGCTATCCCGTGAAAAGTAAATCTACTCTTGTATTTCCCTGAAAGTAAACACCTGAAATAAGATAGTCTTTTGAAAGCAACCTGTTGTATGACTCAGGTGGCCCATCAGCCAGAAAAATAAAGATACCAAGACCTTTTAATATTTCAAAGCTTAGGCCTTTGGTGGGCAGACTCTCAACTAGCTCATCTAAGTTAACTCCACGACCTAGCCCGATCTAGCCACATGGCTAGCAACACATCCCAGGCCTGTAGTCATGTCAGTCTTCTCTACTGTCTCCTCACGAAAAAGATCTTCCTCTTTCTTCTTCCCAGAATGCCTTTCTCCATCCCAGGAAGTCCTGCCTCCCCTTCTCTCTCTGGCCAACTGTAGGTTGACAGCATCTGTTACTATCGAATCGGAGACTATTTGGAAGGCAAGGATCCACAAGTCATCCTGAAATCATGAGAATCTGCCCATAGGACAACATGGATCCAGGAGGACAAGGAACCAACACTTGAACACATAGTAAGTAGCTCCAGATCAACCCTAACAAAAACTAAAGAAAATGAATTTAAAAGACTAGTTTTTTTAGAAGAATTTTACACCATCTTATGTATAGTATACTTTTAGCTCAGTGGCTTCCTTTCAATGGAACTATTTGTGTGTTTATGGGTACGTCCATATGTGTGTTGGCAGGTGTGTGTGTGAATGCATATCTGTGCTATTGGAGTTATAAGCCCAGCATTGATGCCAGGTGTCTCCTTTCTAGCCTTCTCCATTTTCCTCCTCCAGGCAGGCTCTCCCTCTGACCCTAGAGCTCATTGATCACAAGTGGTCTTAGCTCTATAGCTGATGCAGAGATTCCCCTGTCTGTGCCATGAGTTCAGGTGCCACCATGTCTGCTCAGCTTCTACCTGGGCTCTAAGGATTAGAACTCTGGTCTTTGTGTTCCAAGAGTCACGTTCCCAGTCCTCATATTTTATGACTTTGCTCAGGGATTGTTCTTGCAGTGCTTCATGGTTTCATGGCAACATTTAGCCAGAGAAGTTTTTAATTCGATGCATACTAGATTCAAAAAGCAGTTTTCACAAATGACTTTAAATATTACTTAGGGGGAAAAATTCAAAATCTTGGCAATCAGCTGTCCATGTAACTGTTGACTTCTTTTCTTTTCAAAATGCCCCACAGGTTCTAATGTTCACCCGCTTGAGTCCTGTACCGTACACTGTGGGATATACAATAGTATACTTGGTACCAGCTCTTTTCTCAAACTCTGATAGTAAAGTGGTTGAAAAGCCTTTGGGGTATTATAAATGCTTAAAAACCTGGCTATCTGAAAAAAAAAAAAACCAAAAAAGTATATTTTGTAGGATTAGCCAATTTCACTTTGGTCCTTCGCAAGCCTGCAGCACAACTCACCAACCACAGAGTTGGGGAGAGATGTGACACAGCACTCCACCACCCAGTACCGTGCTTCTAATAGACACCCAGCAGATTTAAACTATCTAAACAGCACAGGCATAATAAAATATAGTAAAGTAATTTTAGCAAGCCATGTGTTTTGATTGTGTGCCACACATATTTTAGCCTAATTTATTTAGTTTTACGTTTACATAACTTAATCCTCCATAATGAGTGTGTGTTTTACAGTCAGATTGTGATATCCTTGAAAGAGCTTACAAATTAATTCTTGTGAGAAGGGCAGAGTCCCCCGCAGCACCCCTCCACATGTGATTGTGTATTAAGCATAATAGAAAACTGGAAGTAAATAGGCAACGGGAAGGCCACTGCTTCCTTTACTGCTGAAAACTACATAACAAAGGGGAAGAAGCACACATTGTCCCCTTTCATCCTGCGAATATAAAATCTTACAGACATTCCAATTTGTACACTCTTGACTAAGCCACAGACCTGAATCAGTATTTAGTCATCGGTTTCCACTCAGAGCCTGTCTCAGTGCCTGACCAACAGCAAATCAGACAGGAAAGAATCTGTCTAGCTTACATGTCTACCTCACTGTAGACTACATCCAACTCATCACTGGAGGAAATCAAGATAAGAACTTTAGTAGGGCAGAAACCTGGAGGCAGGAGCTGATATGGAGGCCATGCTTATTGGCTCCCTCTGGCTTACTCAACCTGCTTTCTTCTGGGACCCAGGAACACTGGCCCAAGATGGCCACATACACAGAATGGGCCAGGCCCTCCCCCAGCAATCAGTAAATAAGAAAATGCCCTACAGGCTTGTCTACAGTCTGATCTTATAGAGGCATTTTCTTCTTCTTTTTCTTTTTTCCTTTCTCTCTTTTTTGCATCTTTATTTGCTTGATTGTTTCTTTAAATTTATTTATTTACTGTACATCCTGATTGTAGCCCCTTCCTTCCTCTCCTCCTGATCCAATCCTCCCTCCCTCTTCTCCTTTCCACTTCCCTGTCCCTCAAAAAAGGGGACTTGCCCCCACTACCAACCTACCACAGCACATCAAGTCGAATCAAGACTGAATGCATTCTTGTTCCCTATGGCCTGGTGAGGCAACCTAACCAGGATAAAATGATCAAAAAGCAGGCAACAGAGTCCATTTTGGAGACAGACCTTGCTCCCCTTACTAGGGAACCCACATAAAACCTGACCTGTCCACTGGCTACATCTATGTAGAAGGCCTAGGTCCAGACCAGGTATAGTCCTTGGTTGGTGCTTAAGTCTTTATGGTTGGTGCTTAAGTCTATACAAGCCTCCCTATGCCTAGTTAGTTGGCTCTGTTGGTCTTCTTGTAAAGCTCTTGTCCCATCTAGGTACTTCTATCCTTCCCCTCACTTTTCCACAAGACTCCCTATGCTTCACTCAATGAGTCTCAGTATCTGTTTTGATCTGTGGCTGGGAAGAGGAGCCTCTCAGAGGGCAGCTGTGTTAGATTCCTGTCTGCAAGCATAACAAAGTATCATTAATAGTGTCAGAGGTTAGCTCTCCACCATGGGGTAGGTCTTAAGTTGGGCCAGGCATTAGTTGGACATTCTCTCAATCTCTGCTCCATCTTTATCCCTGCATATATTGTAGGCAGGGTACATTTTGGGTTGAAGTTTTTGTGGGTTGGTTGGTTTTTCCCATCCCATCTCTGGAAATCGAGTGACAACACATGCTGGCTAGGATGCGAAGAAAGTAGAGGCATTTTCTGAATTGAGGTTATTCTCCTTTCAGAGAACTTTGACTCATGTCAAGTTGCCATAAAACTATACATTGCTTCTATGGATATGCCTTTTGAGATCATCCAAGAAACAAAAAAACACATTTGGAGAACAGTTTTGAAAAAGGATTTAGTTACTAACTACAATGAATTAGACCTTAAATGTCCCCAAAGCCATGTGTCATGACTGTGATACAATTAAAAGATGGCACTACCTTTAGGAGATAGGCGTAGCCCAAGGATGCAAATTCATTGGATACATTCCTTTTAAGGAAATTTGGAGCCTGGCCTCCCTTTCTCTCTCCCTGGCTGCCATCCATTTTGGCTTCATAAGTTCAATGTCATGGTGTTCTGCTCCATGGTCCAAAATATGGCAGGCAAAGACTGCGATGAAAGCTCTGAAGTTGTGAACTGCTATCAACCTTTCCTCCCATTGTTTGTCACATGTATTTTGTCATAGCAACAGATGACTCCCACTGGAGTCAAAAGTTGTTTGAGCCAATCCTAAATGAACCTAAAAATGATTTTCTTGCTATATTCATTTTGGGGATAATATTTCACTCACAGTCTGTCTATAAGAAAAATAATAAATATTCTATAATAACTCCACAGGGGGCTTCTTCTACAACTGCAAGGACCACTGATAGAGTGCAAGCTTCAGTCTCTACACTCTGAAAAGCTTTTGTTTTTGTTGACCTCTTAAGATAATGAAACAGAGCAGATCAACTCAGTGCTTTGAAATGAACCTGCTAATGTACTGTAAGGAAGCACCACCTGTCAATAAAAAGCTGGTAGTGGGATGTCTGGCAGACAGAGATGAATTCTGGAATAAAACTAGGAGGAGATTCACCCTGGACTCTCAGTAAGAAGGATGCCTGAAACTAAGGAAAGGTAACCAGCCATGTGGCACTCATAGAATAGAATAAACTGGTTATATAAGTTATGAGCTAGTTGGGGAACAAGCCATAGCTTAGGGCCTAGGCATTTATTCATAAATAATAAAGTCTCAGAGGTGTTATTTCAGGAAGTAGGGTACTGGTGGAAAGCCCATGGTTACAGACTAATTTTTGATAGAAAGGTAAACGTGTAAGTCAGAGAATGTGCAAGAGGTCGCGTTTAACAAAGGAGAGGGGACATGAGAAGCACTTCTAAAAGGGCTATCTGGGGCAGCTGGGGATGCTTCGTTTCCTTCTTCCTCATACCTGACAGTAAATACTGTAGACATTGAATTCTGGTATAGCCCTGTCTGGTATCTCAGTTTTGTTCCTGGTCTGAGTCACTGGGCTTTTTGTAAAACAAAGTTGAATATCTGTAAGCTAAAATTTCCCCTGCTTTCTTTCACCTTGTTAAAAGAGCATTATCTAATGAAGGCCTCCTTACTGTGAGGACTGAGTCCAGTCTTCCTGTACCTGCCTTTTCACCTCTGTTTTTAACACCTTGTCTGATTTATGGTAGGCATGTAATAGTGGTAGACACAGGAAACGGTTTGGGATCAATCAGAAAAGCCTAGCTCCAAGGTACACATAAAGACAAAGAACCAGATCACCAATGAATATTTGAAAGTGTGAAAATGATTCAGGTTTTGAAAGCTAAGCCATCATCAAAATACCAAATACGTATCCTATGATCTCAAGCTGTTACTCAATTATGATAACCAAAATGCATTATATTTCATATTCCTTAGCTATTGTTATTCACCTTATACGTCATCCATCCTAGAAATAGTCAGTTTAATCAAGCATCAAGTCAAACCTAAAAGGTGCTGATCTCTGTATTAGCACAGCCACACACATACACACACTCACTATGCACCCAGGAGTACAGTAGGAAGCAGGAGCTACATTTTGTGTACTGAGTCAGAGTGACCTTTCCATTATTATAGTTAGGCCGTCTGCATAGTCCTTAAGAGCTCTTTGATCAGAGTGATAGAAACCCAAGTTTATTACTGATGTATCAGCTTAGCAATCTTTTAGTCATGAACAAGTTAACTGATGTTCTGAAGCTTAATGTTATATGAAAGGGGAAAAAAAGCAGCAGAAGAAGAAGAGTTGGAGTTTGCCATGGTAATTAATGCAAAGTATCCAACATTTAATGTGCTTATTAAAAATCCATATGTAACTAAGTATATAAACATAACTATATACGAAATGTAGCAGAAGCAGAGCACACAAGAAACAACACAATTTCTCAATGAAGCAAGGAAGTCAGCCAACAGTAGATTCAATGAGAACAGGAGATAACTGTTTTAAAATAGCTACATTGTATCTCTCGGAGACTGTGCAGTAAAAGAAAAACCAATCTGAGGGTTGATCATCAGGAATTGAATAGAAACAGTGCTTTAAACTGTGTGTGAAGAATGAGAAAGCAAAATGGGACCTCTGGAAGAAGGATGCCCAGAGAAGTGGCTGACTGCTCAGCAGAAACACTGGATGCTAGCCACGATGAAATGACCTCTTCAAAGCAATCAGAACGAGTAATTGCAAACTTGGAATTCTACCATCACTGAAAATATCCTTCAGAAATTGATTTTTTTTTCAGATAAATGAAAACACACGGTCTGCATCGGCAGTAGGCATGCACAGAGGCAAAGCACACGTGGTCTTCCAACGACGGAAGGAAAACGACCTTCGACAATAGATTGTGTCGTGGCTAATATTGGTTGTCCACTTGACACATCTGGGAAGAGGGAACTTGAACTGAGAAATTGCCTAGATCTTATTTATCCTGTATCTTAATGTCTGTGGGGGCATTTTCTTGATGCTAATAATGCAAGAAGATCTACCCCCACTGCTGGTAGACCCTCCCTTAGGCAAGTAGGTCTGGGCTGCATAAGAGGACTAACTGGTCGGGAGGCAGAGGGAGCAAGCCAGGAAGTAGTATTCTTCTGGGGGTTTCCCCTTCATGTGCCTGCCTTGAGTTCCTGTCTTAGCTGCCCTTAGTAATGGACTATATATATATAACCTGTAAACTAAGATAATCCTTTTCTTACACCAGGTATGCTTTGGTTATGGAATTTACCATAGCAACAGAAAATTAAACTAATACAGCTTAGCTATGTAAGAGGTAAAGAAAATCAAAGAGAGAATGCTGAAATAAACATTACCTGTATAAAGGAATAATCATAATAATAACAATAACAACAACAACAACAACAACAACAATAATAATAATAATAATAATATATTCAGAAGTCTAGAAAAAACACATAGCCATGAAAGCAATACCTTATATAGAGAAGTGGTTAATGGTTTGTGCAGGAAGGCATTTCCACCAGTGGAATGTTACAGTGTAACTATCCTGACTCCTCCTTCCTTTTCTTTTTACAGTTCATCCCCAGTTTTGTGTCCTAACTCCATTCCAGAGTCTGTTCCCTGGACACACTAACAGTGTGATGAGTCTGGCCTCTTTAGGAGTTAATACTCCCATTTTTCCAGGGCACAGTTGGGTCACACTTACTCTCACAAACACTTGATTCCATCCGTCTTAGTACTTTGGTATTGTTGGTGGAAAGAAGTACTGTGTCATTGAGGTTACCCTGCACATTTCCCTGTTACGAATGCTGTTCAACATCTTGTCATGTGTTCTTTTCAGTTATTGCAACGTCTCTGCTCATATCTGTCACCTTTTTATTTTTACAGGTTTGTGTTTTGTGGGTTTTGTATCTTTTAAACTGTTACTCATGGGATTTTTTTTATATATTTATATATATAGCTGGGAATCATCCATGAGAGAGCATGGGCCTTTGCATGTGCTGTAGGCCTCTTCACAGATACTGAAGATAGGGCTTGAGCTGCACGGTCTGGGGCTAAGCGAGATATCTCAAGTCCAAGGCTGAACTGAGCTTATATTTGTGGAGAGAATCTCTTGAGGATTGGCCTTTGATGGTTTGTTCCAAATTTTCCTCAGTTCTGCAAGTTAAAGGTATGCCAGACAAATACTCTGGATGCTTTTCCGGGAGAATAAGCTCATTTTCCTCAATTGACGCCAAGAAGCATGTCACCAGCTGGAGGAATCTGCAGTTCGTTCGGTCCTTTCCCGACAGACTCAGCCTTTGTGGCCTTTCTACCCAGGTGTGGTTATTACAGCAGATCTCAGCTACCAGAGACTGGGAGGTACCCTCCAGGGGAATTCCCAGCTCTCTGTGGCTCATAAATTAGTGGAGCCCTACTTTCTTCTTGTATTTTGCTGGGTGGTAGTGTAGTTGGTAAATGTTTAACGACCAGGACTTAAGAAAGGAAGGAGGAAAGTAGCATGAAAACACAGGTGCTGCAGATCAGGTCTGTGGTGTTTACTAGTTGCCTCTGTGGAAATATTTGTACCTTGGCCAATGTCGCCTCACTGAACACAGGGAGGAAGGAATGTGCACTGTCATACCAGGACCCAGCACTTCTACAATGTGAGGAGAGTACATGCCAGTGACTTGCCCAAGTGGTATGGTCACTGATAAAACAACCAGAAAAAAAAATATGAGATTTTAGTATTAGCTTCATTTTATACACATTTCATTCACTTATAAATTTATGTACTTTATTAATGGCAGAGCTTAAAAACTGGCTTTCAGTTTCTAAATTTCAAAGACAGCCCTCTGTAAATACACAGTCCAATTCACCACACAACCGAGTATGGGGGCTTCTTACTACTTAATCCCATGGACATTTGCATGTGGGATATATGACCATACTGTATCTTGAATAGCAAGGGCACATGATGCTTTTCAAGGAAGTTTCTGCAATGTATCTTGAGTGTCTTATGTTATGTGATCCACACCATACCCTTAGAGTTTTTGTACTGTCTTTGGTCCCATTTCAAGGATGAAAGATTGAAGCTCTTGAGAGATTAAGTTGCCTCCAAATTTACACGAAGAAACTAACAGAGCCAGGCCTTAGACTCATATTCAGGCCCCATTCTTTTAACTCAGTGTTGTCTTTCATCAACTATGGTAGACATGTTTGTTGAGAAATCTAAAGGAAGTGGATACATTGAAGTAGGCTCAAACACAGAGAAGTGAACTCCACACTTATGGCTGTTTGTGACCTAAAGCTAATCTTGAGAAATCATCAGCTAGACCCAACCAAGGGCCGTCGTGTAAAATGGCTTCTCTGAATGAGAAGGCATGAATGGGAGGAGGTGGGGAAGCAGACAGTTGGAAATAGTAGGAGTCAACAGCAGATCAAAATACATTGTATGAGATGCTCTAAGGGTTAATAACGATCATTTAAAATTGTGCATCAATGAAATACAAAGAAAGTGTTTCAGTTTAAGGGAGGCTACAGAGATGCCACAATAAGATGTATTTCATGGATTGCTGCTCCCGTTTGCCATGAAAGACACTAGTGGGACTATTGGAAAAATCTGGATAAGAAGGACTCATCAAATAATGTTATCACTCCCTGCTTAGTTCTTAATCTTGATAACTTCATAAGAGAATTATTTGTTTATAGGAAAAAGAAAGACCTTCAAGTGCTAAAAGGATATGAGAAGATGACTTACACTTATATTCAGAAAATATATATACACACGTAAAAAATGCAGATGCATATATATATATAGGATGGGTTGAACATGCAAGAGAAAGTGTAAAAGGCTAGGCTTGGGCAGCTGAGGGTGAAAGGTGTTTTACTACTGCTGGAAATGTTCTGTAATTCCAAAGAAGTGTCCAAATTTTTAAAAAATGAGAAAAAAAAATAAAAAAAGACCCAGTAGGGGCCTGTTCCAATATTCTATCCTGAGTGTGCCTCTGCCTCTCAATGTCTGATCTCTGCCCTTGTGTCCTGTTCAGCTTCTTTCCCAGCCCTCTTTCTCTCTCTCTGGACTTCCAGCCTTTCCCAATCTGAGAAGGCTTCCAATTGGGCCTCTGAACAACTTCAGATGATGCTGCCTGCCAGGTGTCTAGCCTAGCTGCCATGTTGTTGATGCCAGGCCTGCACAGCAGAGGTGGCGGCAGAGCGGTCTTCCACACCACAGGCCATACGCTGATAATCGACATTGACTGGCAGGCCAGATACAGACAAGAAAGTGATAGAACTGCAAAAGGAAAAGTATGAGGGCTTGCTGGCAGTATTCAGGGGTGAGTTAGGGGTGGTACCAACTTAGATTACTCTTTTCAGAGCAACAAGTGATTTTTCTGACTCCACAGAATGTGACACCAAACCACAATGCATGCGAAGGAAAAAAAAAAAAACAGTTTTACTATACTACAAACAAAATGGATTATTTACATTTATAAATATACACATATATGTGATATATATATCACATAGACTTTCAGGTAGATTTTTAAATTTTGTATGTATGGCCATTTTGCTTGTATAGATTCTGTATATCATGTATGTACAGTGCCTGTAAAGGCCAGAAGAGGATGTCAGATATCCTATAACTTGAGTTATAGACAGTTGTGAGCTGCCATGTGGGTGCTGGTGATGGTCCCCGGTCCTCTGGAGGAGCGGCCAGTGCTCCTAACCACTAAACCCTCTCTTCAGTCCAACAAAGTGGCTTCTCCGGAAGATACTGTGTTAAGCCTGGTGTGATGACACATGCATTTAATCCCAGCAGTCCTGAAGCAGAGACAGGAAGATCTCTGAGTCTGAGAGCAGCCTGCTCTAAAGACAGCATTGCAGGATAGCCAGGACTACAAAGAGAAACTCTGTTCTTGAAGAACCAAGAACGTAGGCAATGGCTTTATTTAATATAGTAACTCCATAGACATGCCCCAAAGTTATCTTTTCTCTTAATGAATTTTATGTCTTTTTGCTTTTGAACTCACTAAGTAGCAAGTGATCAGAAGTGTAAGTTCAAAGGTCAAAAGCTTGGTATTGTTTCATTGGAAAGTTGCTGTTGTTGTTGTTGTTGTTGTTGTTGTTGTTGTTGAGAAGGAGCTCACTAAGTAGCTCAGGCTGGCCCCAAACTCCCAGCAATCCTCCTGCTTCATCCTCCTAAGTACTAAGATTACAGTTTTGCAGCACTCAGTTCATTTCTTGTTCATTAGACACAACTTAAAAGAGCGAGGAGAACCGTTTTCCTATCCCTAAAGCAAAAGTATGCGATGATACCAACAGCTTTCATAACTTTTTCCATCAGATTTACTCTAAAGAAAAGTCATCTCCTCTTATTTAGGTCACTGAGTCAGAAAGCAAACCATTTGTCTTTGATCATGCCCTTGCCAGAAGATCCCTAACTCATTAGTGTGCTATTAATGAGGCTGGATTTTTAAAGCAGGTGTTGTTAAGTGCAATCAGAGCAGCTTTATTAAGCTGCAAATTGTCTTGAGATGACAAAGGAAGTCAGATTGGTCCGTGCACAGTTAACCTTTGTCTATATGCATGACTTGGCTGATTAAACAGCAATTGATAATGACCTTCAGCCTGGCAAAGCCGGAAATGGTGATGCCTGATGTTGCTATTCATTGTATGCGATGTGAGTGACAGGCCGGCAGTCTCTTTAATTTAGAAATCTATAATGCAATTTCAAAATTAACTAATATTGCAGTGCAATGAACCACTAATTTGTGTGTATTAAGCTGATATTTTCATGTGCATGTTATTTTTAGATGAGAATATTATCGCTGGGAATTGACTTCAAGTTGAAGTTGTGTTGACTGACCAGCTTTAGTGACTTGCAGAAGAGGATTGTGGAAGACAAAGAGAAGTGGCTTGGGGAGACCTAGCTCTTTAACAAATAGACTAGCCACCTGATACTTTAAGGCTGGCCTGGCGGGTTCGATGCAGGCCCTGCTTGTGAAGAGGCCTCAGTGGGTTGGCAGACAAGAACTCTGATTTGAGTGGTTTATTCAGTGTGGCAGTAGTTTACCATTAGCACCCAAGAAACACCAGGACATTCACTAAGTCCAGAACACTGTGTGGAGGGAGATGCCGGGAGTGACAGGAACATCACTGCAGCTAATGCACTGTGTGTGCCAGGCCTGATTCCTTGCTCGTATTTCCTCACTGACTCCGAGTAATAATTCTGAAGTCAAAATGGCCTCACTTTACAGAGAACATAACACAGTTCTGAATCAGAGTTATTTGCCTGAACTCAGTTAAGTAGTGTGGATCTGAACTCACACCGTTTACTTCTGAAACTGACATTATGTGAAAACACTGTGTGGTAACATACTAGATAAATAGGGTGAGCAAATACCTTTGTCATTTGCACTTAGCATACACACATGCATGTGTAATGCACACAGTGTGTTCAAGTGCATATGTGTCATGTTTATGTTCTCGTTTGAATGTTTCCTGGTCGGAGAAACAGAACACTGGTTATGGTACTGTGAAATTAGTGTTGAGCAATGGCTTCTGCCTCATGGAATGACACATGTCTGTGATTTCGTTGTATTTCCTTGCAAGTTCATGTTCAGGAACTGGCATTAAACAACTTCACAATTCGTCACAGTCCCTCCTCTTTGCATTTAAAGCCTTTAAAAAGTGCTCTACTAAAATAGACGTATTCAAGGTAGTTATTACTTGAACTTTTGCTACTGCTTCTATTTCCTAGTTTGGGGGTCAAGGATGTTGTATTCTGGGGGTAGGGTTCTGTGCCTGGCTCAGACAGATTTGTTTTAACTTTCAAGCAGAGTTAGAGAGGTTCCTTTCTTAGGGCAGGAGCTTTCAGAGCCTTTAATATGCTAATGATACGGTGACTTTGCAGAGAGAATTTACTGTTCCGCATTTCCCAAGCTTTCTTGACCATGAGGCTCTTTGTTCCTTAAGCACCAATTAACACTCACAAAAATTAGTGTGTGCAGAGCACAGAGCGCTTCTGCTCCATGTAACAACGTCAGCAGCCAGGAAGAGCCTTGAGCAAGCAAAGCAGGGCAGTGGAGAAACGGGAGAGATGCAGTCAACGATAGATTTACCTTTACACAGATTTGCTGGGATGTGTTTTGATTATTTAGACACTAGAACAATTGTACCGAATGTGGTGATCATTGACCATATAAATATGAATGATCTCATCTAAATCGCCTGAAACAAACACAAATAGTTACTATTAATATCAGTGGAGTTTTCCTGACTCTTACATGCATCTCTTCTGAATGGCACTTAAATGCACTCTTTATTTCCAGATTATACAAAAGTAATTAAAAGTTTAATTGGGGTAAATGGAATGTGAGATTTTGATATAAGCCCTGCAAATTTGCTAAGAATTGACTAAAACCCATAAAGAATTAATCATCTGTGCTTTATTAGTTGTATTGCTCTGAGAAAATGGCAGTTGTGCTATCAGAATCATCTTTCTTCAAAAGTCCATTTTCAAAATTGTTTTTCCAAGATCACAATTTCTGCTGGCAGTCAGGGGTCAGTCCCTCCCTGTGAGCAGGAGAGTGCCCCGTGGTCCTGACGAGGGTTCTCCGTTGTCTTTGCTTGGAGCTGTCCCTTCTCTGCCGTGTTCATTCTGCATGTTACCTCTTGGTAACACCATGCTGTGAGACTCCTAAACTGAACTCTTAAACATCCACAAGTGAGAGCCTTCAATTATAGGTTGTCGCCACAACTCCAAATCCATGTGCCCTGTTATTCTTGTCATTGCTATGGGATAACTTGCTCTGGTCTGCAACTGCACCCTTCTAAGTGTCACAGTAACCATGGGATCTGCCCTACCCTGCTGTTCCCCCTGGAAGCCCCTGGAATGTGTTCAAGTGTGCTATACACTAGTAGCCTTGCCTAGAAATGCCTGTGCTCCCAGAGCAAAAAGGATGGTGCTCTGAGGAGCACTGAGTTTAAAAAGACATGAACTTGATTTGCTGTGGTGTCACAATTATTCCCATGTCACAATTATTTTGTTCATTCAAATGTTTTCTAGAATCCCTTGGAAGATCACCTAATTTCAATAAAATCTAACGTCTTCCTATCTCCAAAACTGCACTTTGCCACCAACAGATTCCCAAAATAGCAAATGATTTTAAAAAAAAATCATTGGCACTCACAGCAATGAGGTCACCTGTTCAGCTTGATGACAACCTTGAGTGGCTTTCACATTCAGCTGGTGATGAGCAGATAGTGAGAGGACCTGGTCATCTGGCCATTGGTGCAGAGCAGGCATCGTCTGCTTCTTCCTCCAAGGAGGCTGACTTGTTCATCCACTAACAACAGTGGGGTCCGGTTATTTTCCAGACAGGCAGCTACAGTTGTAACTTGGATAGATGAATATTATTTTGCTGATGAGGATAAGAAAAGTGAACTTTGGCTGATGTTTCAATCTTCCTGAGAAAAGAAATGTATTTACCGGATCCTAATCATGTTGAGAAATTGCATTGTGATGCTAGGCATCTGCACACCCTTTGGAGGATAAACTAAACAGCTGTATTATTCAAGTCTCTGCTCTGAAAATGGTGTACAAGGAACTGTGAAGGGACCTCGGTCCACAGGGGGAGGCCTCTGGGCTTCATAGTTTTCCTTAAAGGGGGCAATGAGTCCAGAAGGCTTAGAAATAACCTGCCTGAAACACTTGCTCTGGAAATCACATTGCTGGAAAGGAATAGCTTCTTATAGACTCCACCAAAATTGTGACAGAGGCCATCAGGTAGATGAGGGGACAGTATTTAATAAGGCACTACCGGAGCACATTTGAATAGAATAGATTGTAAATATTCTGTTTAGCTCTGCTCATTTTCCTCTTCATCGGTTCCTCTGCTTTCTTACTTATTTATTTCAGTTTAGGACCATGCTGTACTCTGGGACTGTGGCTTGTAACACCTGTTTCCCAGGAAGGCAACACAGGGATCAGCTATGAAGTTGCTGGTGACGCCGGTGTTCAAACTCTACTACAGGTGCTGACACAGAAGCTGCTGTGCTCCCCCCCCCCCCCATCTACGCATAAGCTGGCTTCCACTTATAAAAGTGGTAAATGGCATAGGTATTAGCTACTTCTGCATCCCAGAGCACCAAAAGACCTGAGGGAAACAACTCAAAGATCTCTGGGCCTGTTTTATCTCAGTGTTTTACAAGGCTCAATCGAGGGCTGATTGAATCAAGATACTTAGGCAGGATGTCACAGCAGTGGGAGTACGTGCAGAACTGTTCACATCATGGCTGACCAGGAGGAAAGAGGAGAAGAAGGAAGAACAACACAGGTACTGAGCTCGCTTTCATCTTTTATTTGGTCTGCTCTGTCCATGGGACCTTCTATGGAATCTTCTATGGAAATACCTACAACACACACACACACACACACACACACACACACACACACTCACTCATACATTTTGCTAATTTTACTAATCTCCTAGGTGACTGTAAATCAAACCAAGTTGACAACAAAAATAGGCCAATGGAATTGTGGATAGAGCCACGTCATTGTTTTATACCTTCTTACTAAAATCTCCTTTAAAAAAAAAAAAGACTACAATTCACCGATACTATGTATGAACATAAAAACCAAACATATGACCTCTGTAGATCTGTTTCCTTCCTGCCAATTGAAGCATGTAGGTGTTTGAAGCATGTTCCATTCTGTAACTCTGTACGAATATTTACACATTAAAACTTAGCATCTACCATAATGCTAGAAACTCGCAAAGCCCAGACTTCAAACCTGTCTTCCTTAACAGCTGTGTCCTCTTCTTCTGCTTAGCCTCTCAGAACCTTAGTTCCCCCGTTTTTAAGTTGCTGATGATAAAAAACACTTATTATATAGATGCTCAGAGGTGAAGGAGGCTCTGGGTGGGGCGTGCTCAGCAGCAGACAGCTGATAGACTTGGACTCGGTGGCAAGGAATGCTTGCCACTCTTTGGAACTAGAATTCTGAGAAACGATGCCCAGCCTTCAAAGTTGAGTCCATAAAGGCAGAAGATAACATTAAAAGCCTCTATCCAGCCATGAGAAAAGCAAATGGGTAAGTCTGTCCCAGTTGCTTGTAACTGAATTGGGCTACAGAAAAGTCATTGGCACTTAACAAACACAAAAACAAAAAAACAACAAACATACAAACAAACAAACCAAAGCCTAGGGTCTGGGAATACGAAGTGGCAGGTAAGACTACTTGAGGCAAAAGCGTGAAGACTTGAGTCAAATTTCCAGAACTCCAAGTAAAGGCAGGCATCGCCATGTTGGAGCCTGTAGCAGGACGACCATCAAGGTGTTCTAGCTCCAAGGCTAGCTCTTGTGGAGACTTGGTCATGGGAATAAAGTGCAGGGATGGAGCAGGACAGCTGGCATCTTCCGCCAGCCTCCACCAAAGGACCTGTTCACAGATGTGTGCATCCATCAACCCACGCACACATACAAAAGATGCTCACATTGCTTTATTAAAGTATACTCATCTTCAAATATGGGAGCGATTTGGCGATCCTCTGGTGCAACAGTGAGACAGATGCCAGTACAGCATTTTTCAAAAAGCCTTCCTGGTATTATTTTTGTTTGGCCCAAACAAAGAAAACACAATTGTTTGCACTGTATTTGCAAACAGTCAACAAGGAAACCATGCGTTAATCCGACAGATGAAAGCACGATGCTATCCCCATTTCTCTGTGTTTATCGCAGCAGCAGACGGTCTGATTGGGAAAGCTCTCCCTCACAGGCTAGCCAGAGAGGCCGCCTGGAAGTGGATGCTGCTTTGCTGGGAGGTGTCGGGCTATCACGCCGGGCTTTGTTGACCCTGTTCCTAAGCACAATGAGTCTGTGTGGAGGGCTGTGTGCGGCAGTGCCTGGGCCTCTGTTTTACTTCTTAATTTCTTTCACAGCATCAAAAGGCTTTTCTTTTCCAAAGCTTTTCTTTCTCTTTTACCCCCGAGCCTCTGCAATTGAGGCACAGGCGCAATCTACCAGCAGCACCCTTTGTTATGGGCTGAGGAACAGTGTGAGTCCTTCCTAATTAGCCTGTGGACCAATGAAATACTTCGCTAAGCCAGGAGCGGCTGCAATCCCACAGCCCAAGTGGTAGGAAAGGGGGGCAGAAAGGCCTCTTTAATTAAGGCCCAACAAAGCTGGCTGAAAAAAAAATTGTATTTTCCTCTCTACAGATGCCTTTTTTAAAAAAAAATCCCTGTAAATGCTGGCACATGCTCAGGATTTTAAACAGTGCCTATGCTTGTGCCAGCGAGCAGGAGGCTCTGCCTTGGCTTTGGGCTGAAGAATTCCTGGCCTGTGAGTTTGGGCACCCACAGCCTTCACTTTGCCTGGGTCTGCGTCTGCATTGAAGAGACGCAACTGAGAATGAGGAGTTGGGCTCCACTGACAGAAGCCGTGCAAGACAGCCTACCCTAGAAGCTTGACATTTACACGGGACATTCACAAATGTCACACGCAAAAAAAAACCTCGCCTCCAGCACAGAAGTGTTAATTTATTGCTTTTCTCCATTGTTTGTCCCACTTCTACATCTTTTAATTGTAACACATTGATTATTTCTTTCTCCAGTGATTTCATCAGCGGGTTAACAGAGGCCGGGGTCAGAAGCCCGTTTTGCGCAGGCCTCTCTGCCTGTGCTCTTTCTTGCCCACCTTCTTTCTGTGCCATAACTATATCTTACTACAAGTGCGAGCAATGAGCAATGAGCAATGAGCTTTGCCTCTGAGTTGTCAGACTAAAATACTCCCCCTTCGTTTTAAAAAGTTATGATCATTCATTACAAAATATTAGGGAGGTGTATCATGCAGAGAGAGCCATACCAAGAAAAAAAGTTTTTAAATCCTGCAAAATGCACCATTTCAGGACAACACTTGATGATGATGTCAGTCTGTCCGCGTATTCCATGTGCATTTATGTAGGTGTTCTCCACTTGGCAGCGTGTGTAAATACACACTAGAGTCAGTACGCCTAGCTACATTGTCATTTTCCTTGGCAGTATACCACTAATCGTTTAAAGATTAAGAAGACCCCACTGGGCACCTGTTTAACTAGCTTACAGAGTACAAGATTTCCCTTGGACCATCACACACACTCCCCTCCCCCACCTGCTGCTCCCTCCACACCCACTTAAATCTCTCTGCCCCAAGTAATTCCTCTTCCACATTCATATCCTGTGCGTTCTATTAAATTCCCAGCTTTCCCGCTTCTCATGGACCCCTTAGCCCAGGTAAATATACCTATATAAAAATTTAGGATCCACATCTGAGGAAAAAAAAAAAGAAAGAAAACATGTGATGCTTGGTTTTCTGAGCTTTTGTTACCTCACTTACTATAATATTTTCCCATTTCATCCTTTTTTTTTTTTCTGGCAAAATGCATGACTTAATTTTTCTTTATTGCTAAGTAAAATTACATTGGGTATGTAGCACATTTTCACTGTTCACTCATCTGTATGGGTATTTAGGCTGATTCTGCTTCCTTGACACCGTGAACAGAGCATCATTAAAGGCTGATGAGCAAGGACCTCAAGGAAAATCAAGAGTCCTGTGGGGATCACCCAAGGCCACATGGTCATGTGGTCAAGTGTTAGTGTTCTCGCTTTTGTTGTGGCTGCCGCAGTTTACACCCCAACCAGCAGCAAATTTAAAGCTCCTTTTCCTCCACACACTCAACAGTCTTCGTTGTCATTTGTTTTCCTGATAATAACCATTCTGACTGGGGAGAGATGGAGTCTCAAAGTGGTTATCGTTTTCATTTCTCTATCTATGGCTAAGGATACTGAACACTTTCAAAATATTTTCCAGCTACTTATATTTCTTATTTTGAGAACTGTCTTCTTTTTAGCTCTGTTTCTCCTTTCATTTTTTTTTTTAACTTTTTAGCTGCTTGCATATTCTAGATATTTACCTCCTGTCCAATATATAGCTGAAAAACTCTCTCCCACGCCATACGTTTGGTCTTACCTCATGTTTTCTATCATGTGCAGAAGCTTTTTAATTTCACTAATTCTCATTTCCTTGTTTGAGCTCCTGAAGTCTCATTCGTAAAGCCCTTGCATGCCTCTATTTTGAAGATGTCATCCTCGGTGAATTTCCGAGTATCATCTTACATCAAGGCCTTTGATCTGCTAGGGGTTGACTTTCATGCAGAATGAGAGAAAAAGGATCTGGTTTCACTCATAGACATGTAGAAATCCAGTTTTCCCAGAACAACATGTTCAAAAGGCTGTCTGCTATGCGATGATCATGCCATTTTTTCCCAAAAATCAGTGGCGTAGGTTTATGTCTGTATATGTTCTGTTTCATTATGTACATGTATATTTTAGTCCAGCCCATACTGCTTTTAGTATTAAAGCTTTGCAGTATAGCCTGCAATCAGGTATGTTGATACCTTCATCATCTTCTTCTTCAGGATCATTGTTATTTTACTCAGGATACACTGACTATTTTTCATGCTTCCAAATAAGTTTTAAGTATTTCTCTGAAGAACAGAATTGGGACTTGGATAAGAATTGCACCAGATATGCAGACTGCTCTGGTAGACACTGATCTTTCCAATCCATGAGCAGGAGGGTCTGTCCATCTTCCAGTGTCTTCTCCAATTCCTCTTGAGCATTCCGAAGTTTTCTTGTACTCCTTCCTTTGATCATATTTATTCCATATATAAAACTTAAGTGCTCTTCTGAACACATCACATCAGTGGACCATTTCAAGTTCCCATTTCCAAGGAGGTTTTTTGTCTTTGGAGGCAATATATACTAGGCTGGACAGAAATATACATGATAAGATGATAAGCTAGAATCTCTATTCTTATTTTACATGATGGGAGTGAGAAATGGACATACGCATAAATAACATTGTTTCCTTTGACTTTCTACTACAGAGAATTACTTTGTCAACAGAACAGGTTAGATAGTGTGCCCTCAGTGAGTGAATCCAAGCACCTTTTTTTTTTTTTGCCTAGATGTCCTGATGTTTCAATTTGTTACAAAAATAGCCTGTCTAGACGACATAAAATATTCAGACAACCCACTGCAGAGGTGCTTGAAATTTGGAAGTGTTTAGCATTTTTAGAGATTCAGTGTCTTCATGCCTAGAATCCATATTGAGCAAAAGCTGGAGTTAAAGCAGCCCCACGCACTCTTCTCTGTTTCACCATTTATACTTACTTTGAAAGATATATGCCTCTGTCAAAGATGACAAAAATAAGCAACGTGATTCCCAAGGAGAAAGACTGAGCCATTTATAAGCATTGTTCCTATACATAATCACTCCATACATCAAGGCCTCAGCATTATTAACTATAAAGAAAGAAATGTTTCCTTGGAATGTCATGAGAACCAAGGAACACAATGCCAAAGAGCTTGTGGTTCACACTGTCCTTCCACTTCGGAAAGTTTCTTTAAGGACTTACTAGTTCAGGCTCTAAGAGAAACACAAACTCTTTCATTTTATGGCATAGCTTCTTTTCACATCCATTGTGATTTTTGTTACGAAAGTTCTTCAAGTCATTATAATTATCACCCCACTCTAAGCTGAGCAAGTAGGAATTTTGAGCAGACAGCACGTATCAAATGTCAGAATTGAACCAACCTTAAATCTTCACATTGCTAGGTCCACCGTTTCTTCTCTCAGGGCTCTTGTCCAAGATTGTAAAACATGAGTCTTAAATGGTGGATTCATGGGTGTTTAGTCATTTTTATCACATGACTATCTCATTAATGAAGATTTAATGACCTAAGTTATAGAGACCCACCAAACATTATCTAGTGGTTGGGTGGAAATGTGGCCGAGTGCTTGGGGAAGTGGTACAGTGTGGGCTCCATGTGCCTACAGTAGTGCCTGGAGCTCTCGGAGCATATGAGATAAATCCAAAAAATCACTTTAGCACGTATGGTGGTTTGAATGGGAATGACGTATGTAGGCTCATGTGCTTGAATGCTTGATCCCCAGTTAGCGGAACTGTGTAGGAAGAATTAGGAGGTGTGGCCTTGTTGAAGGAGGCATGGTATTATTGGAGGAGATGTGGCCATGTAGGAGCCGGTGTGACCTTGTTTGAAGAGGAGGTTTCAAGGGCGCATGCCAGGCACAGTCACTCTCTCTTTACCTGCAGACCAGGATGTAAAGCTATCCGCTGCTGCCCCAGCAGAATGCTTCTCTGCTTTCTGCCGTGATGATTATGGGCTAACCCTGTAAACCTGTAAGCAAGCCACCAATTAAATGCATCCTCTTATAAGATGTTTCTTCGTAGCAACTGAGCAATAACTATGATACTTCAGATGTAACATTATTATTATTATTTTCATCGAAGCTGCTGAATACCTAACAATATTTTTTAAGTCCAAGAGCTCCCTATAAGCCTAAGGTTGGTGCTGATGAAGGAAGAGTCTAAGGAACAGATGTTGGTCTTCTTGTGCATTATGCATCCAACAGTGATTGGCATTGGTAGCTGTGAGTCACCAGTAGGAAAGCATTGTATAGACAGTAATGATGTTCGCTCCTCAGTCTCTTTTTCCCTAGTAACTGAGTCCAGGTGAAATGCTTTGACAAGCGAGGATATGAGCAAGTCTAAGACAACATTCTTTGATGCCTGAGTCAAGGTAGAGTAGCATCAACAGTCCTGTGTTGAAGCCGTCTCCCACTGCTTCCAATACCAGAACAAATCACCAGAAGACGTGATAAAAGCGATATGTAGTCAAGGCTCTCAAGACACTGAGTTTCTAGAGTGACATGCCAATATGGTCCTAAAGTAATGGAGCTGTCTCTCCACTGCCTAGAGAGTGGAGAGTGGAATTTGACTGCAGTTCCAACAAGTAAAGCTGCTTCTGTTGGGACAGAAACAATTGTCACAGGAAGGCTGCGGAGAAAAGCATGGCAGTAGGGCCCATCTCTATGCAGGCAAATGTATGTCAGCCTGTAGAAGAGAAGTTGGAGGCCAATGGAGGCCGTGTGCGAAAACTGCTTAGGTCACAGGCTGTTTCTGTGGTATTGGACTCCAGATGTGCTAGGGTGAGCTGGGCTCCTTACAGCAAGAGCAGCCTCTTTGTTGTTTTTAATTTAAATTCTTCGTTCCGTGCTTCTGTGTGCTTCATTTTTGGTCCACTCCTTTCTGGCCTTTCTATATCTGTGTCCTGTCTTGGTTTTGTTTTCTATTTTGTGTATTTAAATTGAAAAAAATCATTTTCGCCCAACTCAAAAGTAGGAACGGTGGAATACACTATTATTCCCCCAAGAATAGCAAGGAATGGAACTGAATTGTAGTTTTCAGTTTCTGACTAAGACCACATTGGAAAATGGAGCATTTGCTGTATCCTGGTGACTCTCTTTAAATTGAAATAAGTATGTAACCAGAGAGAAAGATTAATGATAAAACTGAGATTGGCCAAAGGAAGGCCAAATGAGCTTTTTCACGACTGTCTGTCAAAGTAGTAATTGATAGAAAATGTGGGAAAACTGTCAGAAGTTTGCAAGAGAAACCCAAACACATTTCAAGGTAAATTTGGAAACTAGTAAAGAAAAATTCGAGTCTTGAAGCATTTCAAAGTGCTGTGTGGTTGTTGCTGCTTTTACTCTGTAGTTTTTCATTTCAACTGCTGTCTCAAGTCACACCTGTCTTTCACCTATTCTAACATAATTCAGTACTGATGCCATAAAGAGATTTTTCTGGGGCACATCTTGTGATTGAAGTGGTAAATCTTTGTGTCCTTAGACATGTGTATACGATAGTCAGTAAATGTCTGTTGGACACATAGCTATATGCAAATGTATAAAGAGAGGAATGGAGGCCTAGTATATTAGTCAAGGTTTTCTGGAGAAAGAGAACCAATAGAAAAGACAGAGAACCAATACAAGGAGATTTGTTACAGGAACTGGCTTATGAAATTCCAGAGGCTGAGAAGTCACATGGTCTGCCACAGGCAAACTGGAGACCTGGGAGAGCCAGTGGTATATTTCTGTCCGAGCACAAAGGCCTGAAAGACCAGGAAGGCTTCTCAGTAAATGTAATGGACTAAATGACTCACAAACCAGCAGCTTTGATGTCCAAGGATAGGACAGGACATCTCCATTCAAGGAAAGAATGACAGAGAGAAGCACAGAAGCATGAACTTGACTGCCTTGTGCCTTTTTACAAGCCAGCACAGGACTAGAGAGTGCTATACCATCTGTGAAGGTTGTCTTATTTACTTCCTATTGCTGTGGGGAAACACCATGACCAAAAGCAACCTGGCTTATAGATTGCAGTCTGTCAACAGAAAAAGCCAAAGCAGGCACTCAAAGCAGCAACCTGGAGCTAGGGACTGAATCAGAAGACCATGGAGGAATGCTGCTTACTGGCTTGCTCTCCATGGCTTGTTCAGTCTGCTTTCTTATACAAGCCAGGATCAACTGTGCAGAGGCTGCCCTGCCCACACTGAGCTGTGATATCCTATATCAACCAGTAATTGAGAAAATACCTCTACAGACATGGTCCCAGGCCAATCTGATGGAGGCCATTTCTCAATTGAGGTGATCTTCCCAGGTGATCTTAGCTTATGTTAAATTGACCAAAAGCTAGTGAGCACAAAGTGAGATCCTTTTTCTACTGGTTGAAATGCTGATTTCTTCCAGAGACCTCTCACAGACACTTTCAGAAATATCATTACTGGGTATCTAGGTATCCCTTTGCTTAGCCACATTGACGCACAAAAGTAATTACCACAGATGGTTTTATTGAACAGTTCGAAAATAATTATTGGAAATATTTTCCACCTTCTGACCATGTATAACTCCCGTTTTCTCTTTGCCTCCTCTCTCCCTCATCTCTTTCCCCTCTTTCCTCCTTTTCTTTTCTATCCTTTTTAATTCTTCAATTCTATTTTTCCTTTCTTTCTCTTTTCTCCTTTTTCCCCTTTGTGTTTCCTCTCATTTCTTTTTCTGCCCAACTTTCAAATACTTTCTGTTTATCTGCTTATAATTTGAATTTCGGCACCTCACTGACTAAAGCGGATGCTCAGCATTCTAAATGGAGACACTTGGCAGTCATAAAGCAAGGTGCCACATTTCCACAAGCTATATATGAAGAGAATGTTCAACACTAAACTGACACTCTAGACGTTGAGCATGTTTGCTTGTGTTCTAAAAGCTATTTACACCTTATCCGCACTGAAATTCTGGAGAGATTATGAAAACTGAAATAATACAGGGCAAAACAGCACATTTCACAGGGCATTAGACCTTACAAATGGCACAAAGTATTTATTACATTATGGTTTTGTGTTCTCTAAGGAGTGTCTGAAATCTCTGAGATATTTCTATATTCACATTTACACTGGACTCATAAGGTCTCTCTGAAGGCATTAATTGCAAAGAAGAACAAGGTATCCCCCTGATTCCATTGTTTTTGCAGCAAGTGCTCTGGGAGATTACATTTCTCTGGCTCACATCACAGAAAGCCTGAGATTGACATTCACCACAAGGGCTAGTCAGTCCTTGGAGAGTTTGGCCTATGAATTTTTGAATTGCAAGGGGCAGGGAAAATAGATTGTGTTTACTCAGAAGCTCACATGCAAGATCTACTCTAAATAGGACTGGTGCTCAATGGCACTCCATGCCTATAGCTCATTTTCTTCCCTTTCTGCTCTTCCTGACACCCTCTGAGTGACTTGGACCTCCATCGGTCTCCTCGGAGGTTTGAGTGCAATGCTAATCATCAGCTCTGAGAACCTAACGTCCTAACCCTGTTCACATTAACCACCACAGTGCAAACTGAGCTCCTCATTTTGTATCTTAAAATCGACTTCACTCTTCTTAATTTGAAATACAGCTGAATTTAATATTTCACATTTCCCTTTCTCTGAAAAAGTACCCTCAAGCTAGAATAGAGTTCCCTTTCTCTCACAACCATGAGTCAGTAACTCTAAGTAGGGGAAAAATTGATGAAGAAATGGTACAATCACTTTGGAAGATAATGGTTTAATACTAAACATACTCTAGCCATACAAGCCAGCAACCATGTTCCTTACTCATTGTAGCCCAGACTGTCATCCACATACCAAAAGCCATCTTGATTACTTCCTTAGAAAGACTCTGTAGTACATCCTGAATATTATCAGTAAAGGAAAGTGAGATGTCAATAGATGAATATCGAGTGACTGAGAAACACTTAAAGAAATGCTCAGTGTCTTTAGTCATCAGAGAAATGCAAATCAAAACGACTCTGAGATTCCATCTTACACCCATCAGAATGGCTAGATCAAAAATTCAAGTGACACCACATGCTGGCGAGAATGTGGAGAAGGAGGAACACTCCTTCATTGCTCGTGGGAATGCAAACTAGTAAAACCACTTTGGAAATCTATCTGGCACTATCTCAGAAAACTGGGAATAGGGCTTCCTCAAGACCCAGCTATTCCACTCCTTGGAATATACCCAGAAGACGCTCCAGCACAAAACAAGAACATTTGCTCAACCATTTTCAGAGTGGCCTTACTCATAATAGCCAGAACATGGAAACAGCCTCAGTGTCCCTCAGTCAAAGAATGGATAAAGAAACTGTGGTACATTTACACTATGGAATACTACTCAGCTATTAAAAACAAGGAATTCTGGAAATTTGTGGACAAATGGATTGAACTAGAAATTATCATAATGAGTTAACCCAGAAGCAGGAAGACTCAAATGGTATATACTCACTTATAACTGGACACTAGCCCAAGGGGCATGTCCCATGAAAGTCTTCACTTACCAGGAAAGTGGGATAGATGTGATGATATTCTATTGGGTCTCTCGGTGAGAGAAGTATGGGAGAATAGGGAAATAGAAGGATCCAGAGTGTCCTAGAAACCTACAAGAAGAACATTATGATGGGCAGATCTAAGCCCAGGGGTCCTGCTCAAACTATGGCACCAGCCAAGGACAATACGCACAGTAAACATCGCACCCCTACCCAGATCTAGCCAATGGACAGGACATTCTCCACAGATGAGTGAAGAGTAGGGACTGACTTTCACATGAACTCTGGTGCCCCATATTTGACCATGTCCCCTTGATGGGGAGGCCCGGTGGTACTCAGGGGAAGGATAGCAGGCTACTAAGGAGAGACTTGATACCCTATGAGCACATACAGAGAGAGGAGGTCCCCCTCAGTCACAGTCATAAGGGAAAGGAATAGGGTGAAACTGAGAGGGAGGGAGGAATGGGAGGATACAAGGGATGGGATAACAATTGAGATGTAATATGAATGAATTAATAAATAATAAAAAAGTGAAAAAAAGAAAAGTGATATATTAAGCAATGAAAAGACACAGAAGTAATGTATATATTGCTAAGTTTAAAAAAAAAGCCATACAATCTGATTTCAGCTATGTGGCCCTGGATAACACAGATTTGGGGATACAATAAAAGACATCAATGGTGATGGGATCGGTGGGAAAGGATGAAAAAGCAGAATACTCAGGGTTCTGTCATGAGTAAAATCCATCTTTATATATCCGTCCAAATCTCAAACATGCACAATAACAAGCAGAAACACTCAGATAAACTATGGGATCTGCATAATAATAAAATGTCCCTGTGGAGTCATCAGATAGCAACTGTACCACTTCAGAGAGGATGTTGGTAATGAGGCGGCTGTGTGTATATGAGAAAAGGTGTGTACAAATTTTCCGTTTCTTATCCTTATTTTTGCTGTAAACCCAGACACAATCTGAAAAAAACAATGATCTGATTGCTACACATGTAATGAAGAAAGTCCATATTATAGTACATACTGCTCAGTAGAACTTACTATGAGAAAAACTCAGTGATGAGTACATCCAACAAACCAACACACACACACACACACACACACACACACACACACACACACACACACGCTGCTGAGCACAGTGCATGAAATGATGTTCCTCATCTTTTTGTTTTTGTGTAGTAGAATTAAATTCAAGTAAAGAGGAAGAAAACTATTCCCAGACCCCCCAAAAAATTGTTTGTGAAGCTGCCTTCCAGTGGCATGTAGTACAATCAAAGAAAGGTCTGGAAGAATATTTTTCAGTAATAGAATTCTATTAAGACCTAAATAGAGATGCTAGAACAAGCAGAAAATAGATTAAAAACAAACATCGAGCTTTTAATACATTCAGTTCTGCTCAATAGTTGGTTTTGGTAAACAACCAAATTTAGCCATGGTCAATTGGTATTTTGATAAACTCAACCAAGCCAGATCACACCTATGAGACCAATTTAGAAGCTATGAAAAAGTTGTCATTTAAAAAAAAATAGTGATTATAATAAAACATTGTAGACTCCAGTGTAGCACAAAGTGACAGCCTTACCAGAGGGGCTAATACTGCATAATTGCCCTTTGCTTAACACAAAATCTAAAATAAGGGCATAGGTGCTTTTGACAACATTCAGGTAAGTGATTTCACTGCCACAAAGCATGTAGTATTGAAATCTCTACAACTTGTTCATAAAATAAGACCCAAAGGTTCCCAACTTGTGGAGTTCTTGCATCTTTTGAAAAAGTAGTCTCACACCTCTTTAACACTAATGCTCTTCTGATAACAATGGGATTTTAAGCTTAAAAACAGTGGCTTATGCCTGCATGTGTGTGTGTGTGTTCTATGTGCTCTAAGTTGGCTTGTTAAACGTTTGGGTAAATAACTGGTGCAGTTTAGACTGAGGTGTAGGCAGGACGGGGTAAACTTTCATTGTTGCTCAGGGAATAAGGTTAAGTCTGGGAAAGTCATTCAGCATTTCCAGTATTCAATGTCCTCCTTTGTAAGGTAGAACATAAACTAAGTTAGTGGCCCACAGATTCTTTGTTTTATTATCCAGCAGTAACTCAAGTAGATATGAGGCTGTGATGACTAATACTGATGGTCAGCTTAGCAACATCTGCACTCACCTACCAGACGAACCTCTGGACAAGTCTATGATGCAATTCCAGATTGTGTTCATCGGGACAGGAAGACCCACTCTAAATATGGGCTCTTCTGGGTCCTAGACTGCATAGCAATGAGAAGGGGAGCCGTGCACTCTGCCGTCCAGCTTTCTCTGCTTCCGGACTGTGGATATTATGTGACCAGCTGCCTCAAGCTTCAGCTGCCGTGATGGGCTGTAGCATCCAACTGTGAGCCCACATAGATTTTTGTTTTTCCTTCTTTAAATTGCCTTTGTCTGTCACAGCAAAGAGAAAAGTAAGTGATAAAGAGATGTGCCATCAATTTTCAGTTTTGTCAAGTAAGGGTATTCGAAATGTGCCACGTCCTGTCACTCAGCATGGTTTCATAAAGAAAGGGGAACTTTAGCACCCTGGAAGCAGATTTGTGTTCCTGATTAGGCATCCTCTGTATGCTGTTTTGTTACTTTAAGGCAAATGGACTAAGACACTGAGCACAAACAGCTGTGTGCAATGTTTATTCCCTGTCTGTTTACTGACGCCTTGTTTGGCATGTTCCTATAGTTGAGAAATGCTACCTACCCTCAACACTTACTTCACACTACCCTGAACTTAGGCTTGCTAAGGGTTTTTTTTCTTCCTCTTACTCTAGAGCTTCCTTATTAAGCTTTGTTCGATTATAACAACAAAAAAGTCCAACCTCAATTCAAGGACTCAGTTGTGACCTGTTAGGGGGTGGACAGGAATATTCCCATGCACAATCTTATTTAAGTGGGTAAATCAAGGACTATGAGCTTCCTCCCTCCTACCCCCCCCCAAACAATTATTGAATAAGGACTTTGGAAAGAAAGGGGAAATGTAAAGTTCATCACTCACAGACCGAATTCTAGTGAAAAGAAGCAGGTTTTGTTTAGGAGTTTTTCCAACTTAGATTAAGGCTGTGGTTAGCCGGAACATTCTCCTCGTGTATCTTTGTTTGTCTGCTTTCTTGCTGTGTTACTGGGACAAGGAAAAAGTACATTATTGATTTTGATGTCTTGCAACCCAGTTCCAGGTTCTAATATCAAATGTTGTTAGAGTAAGAGTGAAGAGTGTGTGGGAAATGTCTGCTTGGTCTGGACAGGGCTCCCTTTTCCAAGCCTCCTCTCTCCGCCGCCTCCCCTCACTCTCTCTGTTTCGTCAGTGGAAGAGGCAAGCCCGCCAAACAGGCTCCAATGGGCTCCTTCTGCTCACTATCTAATCTCTATTTAAATCAAGCTAAGTAAACATGTTCTTCTCTGGGAACACTGGGCACATTTCTGTAGCAGAATTGTATGGAAACATCTCAACTCCCATCTTCCACAGCATTCAGTCAGTAATGGGGTTTGTTAGTCTCTGAGCTCTTTTAAAACCCTGCTGTGATGAGCACTACAGCTTTTAGTTATTTTTCAGATGATGATCATCATCTGTATGCAAAAAAGAGACACAGAGAGAGAGAGAGAGAGAGAGAGAGAGAGAGAGAGAGAGAGAGGGAGGGAGGGAGAGAGAGGGAGAGAGAGGAGAGAGAAAGGCAAAGCCTGTGGTTATTTGGTTAATTAAGTCAGGAAAGTGAGCCATAGCACAATATTACACTTGTCTTATGAGGAAGTCAGAGAGTAACTAACTTGACCCGGTACCTGCCCTGACCTCATCCTTCAGGTGGCCGGAACTCCTATGCACTCCTTCTAGGAAAGGGAACTATGCCTCTTTGCTAAGACCTGCCCTTCCTGTTCTGTCTGCCCAATTCTCCCAATGAATTAAGGAAAATGGAGCTAACATTACCAGTCTGACCCCTGACATTGTAAATGGACAGAGGAAAAAGTGTATGGTGTAGAAATCAAAGAGAATTTTAGCTGTTTTCAGGAAGTTGGCCCAATAATCAATATCTAATGAACCTTGGATTTGAACCATCAATCTATATTTTTAATCATAATAATCTTTGCAAGTCATGCATACACACACTGTGTGTGTGGTTAATTTTTCTTCAGAGAGTATTTATTGTAACTTATTCCGGTCCCAGAGAATACAGAGTGTCTGTCTAGTATATATAATGAAATCAAAAGACTGTAAAGTTGTGTATAATCAGAAGCTGTAGATGAGCTCTGACCTTTGCTTGTTGACTTCTGATAAGTGCTCAGCTCTGCCCTGATGCAGTAGTATCATACTGTCTCCCCTTGCACTGTCTGGTGCACTTTAGACATCAGTAGGCTTGTGGCTGGGCTCGTCTTACTCCCTTGCTTTTCCTTAGCATTATTTCCCTCCATGAGCACCATCTTCTAATGTGGTATTCAATACTCAATATTTCTTTAGACAGTCAAGAAAAGTTGGCCAGGTTATTGTCGTCAACAAGCGATGGCTCCCCGTGTGCTTTGGTGTCACTACAAATACGGAACCACATTAACTAACACTATGTCTCAGATTCCTAGTTACTGACATAGGCAAAGTGATTGCTCTTTTGACTTATACTAAAAATACATACAAGTATAAGAAGGCTGATAATCCCTTGTGTTTGAATGCCTCTTGGGACTGGGGAAAAAATAGAATAGTACCAGCGCCCAAAGACTTGGTCTCTGCTCTGGCCCTGCCACTTTTGAACATGTGACGTTGGATGGATTCATTAGCTTTTCTGGCCTGAGAATTTATCCATTTAACAAAAGAATATAGTGAGCTGTGTCTCCTAGAGGTATGACATGAGGAAAAATGATAGTAGCCTCTGAAGACAAGGATCCTCTGTCATCCTAGTCTATCCATTTCTATCACTCAGGACTGCAGTTGGAAAGGAGGTCGGAATTAAATTGAATCTACAAATCTATAAGAAAGGACAAGAGCTCATGGCTAGGCCAATTAGTATAACACACACACACACACACACACACACACACACACACACACACACACACTCCTCTATACCAAGATCCTGAGGTGTTTGGTTTGAGTTTGGGTTTTTTAGTTATATCAAAACAAAAGGCACAAATTCAGAGGAAAAGATTTAAAAGTCTAGACAGGAATTTGCCTCCACAGAACCTGGCCTGGGCTTGCCTTAGAACAGATATCTGAATGTTGACTGAGTTAATTAATGATGGAGCACATTTGTAAATGACACTTTCAATCACTCTAAAGAGCTCAGTAGAAAATAATGCTCTGTTCCTCATCCCCTTAGCTAATCTCCAATGCTCAGACAATCCCATGGCTAAGGGCACTGTCCTTCTTAAGACCCTGGATCCTACAGGGTAAAAGGAGAGAACAGATTACTAAAAGTTGTCTCCTGACTGCCACGTGTGCCCTGTGATGTATAAATAATTTTTAAACTTCTGGTTCTTTTATCAAAGTCAATTTTAGAAACCTCAAGAAACATCATTTAGACTATGATGGAAATTAGAAGAGAGTAAAATACTCTCACTTGAAAACTATAGATACTAGTGATTTTTTTATAATGCTCTATTTTTTTAATTTCAAGAATCTATAAGGAAATTCCCCGATAACAAGAGAAAAATGCTGAAACTAACTGATGTTATGAACCACATAGATCTAACAGATATTGAATGAATGTTTCACTCAGACACAAAAGAGTATCCCTTCTTTTTAGTACCTCATGAAACATTGTCCAAAACTGTCCCACCCACTTAGATGCAAAGCAAGTCTCAACAGACACAAGAAATCTGAAGTAAAACCCAGCATCATATCTGATGACCACAGATTAAACCTGGATATGAACAACAACAGACACATCAGAAAGCTTACAATCTCATAAAAACTGAACAGCTCACTATTAAATGGGTTAGGATAAAAATTAAGGAAGAATTTTCAGATTTTTCTAGTATTGAATGAAATGAGTACACAACATGCCCAAACGTACAGGACACAATGAAGGTGGTCCTAAGAGGCAGCTCTTTAGCACTAAGAGCCTACATGGAAAAACTGGAAAGATGTTATACTAGTAACCTAACAGCACACCTCAGAACTTTCAAACAAAAAGAAGAAAGAATACGCAAAAGAAATTGATGATTAGAAATAATTAAACCAAAAGATCAAATCAACACAATAAAAACAAACAGAACAGTAAATCAATGCAACAGAGTTGGTTTTTTGAGAAAATCAATAATATTTACAAATTATTACCCAAATTAACTAAAAGGCAGGCATAAAATATCTACATTAGCAAAGTAGAGCTAAAAGGGACATAACAATAGATACTGACGGAATCCATGGTCATAAAGACATACTTTTAAGACCTATACTCCACTAAATTGGAAAATGTATAATGGAATGATAACTTTCTTGATACATACCACTTACCAAAGTTAAATCAAGATCAGATAAACTATTTAAATAGATCTATAGTCCCTACTGAAATAGAAGCAGTCATTAAATCTCTCCCAACACCACACACACACACACCAAAAAAAAAAAAACCACTGGTTTTAGTGCAGAATTCTACTATACTTTCAAAGAAGAATTAATGCCAATGCTCTTCAAATTATTTCACAAAGTAAGAACAGAAAAAATATTGCCCAATTCATTTTATGAGACCATAGTTACTCTAATACCCAAAGAAAGAAAATCAACAAAGAAAAAGAATTATAGACCAATTTCCCTCGTGAACCCAGATGAAAAAAAATCTCAATAAAATACTTGTGAACAGAATCCAAGAAGATATGAAAAATATCAGCCCCCATGATCCAGTAGGCTTCATCCTAGAGTTGCAGGGATGGTTCAACAAATGGAAATGCTTCAATGCAATCCACCATATAAATAAACTGAAAGTCAAAAACTGCATGATCATCTCATTAGATGCAGAAAGACCTTTTACAGAATCCAACACCCCTTCATGATAAAAGTCCTAGAGGGCTTAGGGATACGTGGGACATACCTCAATACAAAAACGCAATTCATAGCAAGCCCATAACCAACATCAACTTAAATGGAGAGAAATTGAAAGAAATTCCACTAAAATCAGGAATAAGACAGAATTTCCTCTCTCTCCACACCTGTTCCATATAGTACTTAAAGTCTTAGCTAGAACAATAAGACAAATGAAGGACTGGACATCAAAGGGATACCAATTGGAAAGGAAGAAGTCAAAGTACCTTTATTTGCAGATGCTATGACATTATATATGTGACCCTAAAATGCCACTAGAAAATTCCTACAGCAGATAAATTCTTTTAGAGAAATAGTTGAATACAAAATTAACGCACAAAAGTCAGTAGTAGCCCTTCTATATACAAATGACAAGTGGAACGAAAAAGAAATCAAGCAAGCAATACCTTTCACAATAGCATCAAATAACATAAAATATCTTGGGATAACACTAACCAAAGAAGTGAACAACTTGTATGGTAAAAACTTTGAGTCAGCAGGGCTTGGTGGTGCACGTCTTTAATACCAGCACTCTAATAACAGAGGCAGGCAGATCTCTGTGAGTTCAAGACCAGCCTGCTCTTCAAAGTGAGTTCCAGAACAGTGGGCCAGGGACATTCACCCTTTCTCAAAAGCCAAACCAAACCAAACAAAAACTTCATGTCACCGAAGAAGATAACAGAAGATGGAAAGCTCTTCCGTGCTCATGGATCAATAGGATTAACATAGTTAAAAATGGTCATCCTACCAAAAACAATCTCCAGATTCTATGCAATCCCCATCAAAATTCCAACACAGTTCTTCACAGATCTTGAAAGGACAACTTTCAGCTTCATATGGAAACACAAAAAGCACAGGACAGCTAGAACAGTCTTGAACACTAAAAGAACTGCTGGAAGTATCAGCAGCCCCCTGGTTAAGTTGTGCTACAGAGCTATAATAATGAAGGCAGCCTATTCACTATTGTGAATTTGCCCTTTTCTTTATTCCCTAATTCAAGGCTCCCTCCTCCTTACCTGTACTAAATTTGAACTTCCTCACAGTTACTCTTCTGTGTCCAGGAAGAAAGGTGACAGTGTATCCTGAAGGTTTATGGGATTTTACAAGCCAGATCCCTCTCAAATCATCTGTGGGGAAGCAGGAGGAAGCTGTGGCCGTTCATAGGGAGAAGTCAGGCATTTGTGGAACCACAAAGTCAGGGACCTAGAGGTTGAATGTATTCAATGAAATGTTTCTACTTCAATTTCAGGCTTCTCTTCCGTGCCTGACCTAAGCTGCTGAGGTAGGCTACTCAGCCTGCGCTGGAGTTCTGTTCTAGTGAAGCCGTGGCCCAGATCCCCACTTCCTCCTACCATGTGGTAGCAGATGAGGGTCTCGTTGCTGTCAGGAAAATCTTCTGGCTTTCCCACTTCACCTCGAATTACAGACCTATCAGCCCATAGTGATAACTTTCCCCAGTTGCTATTAGCAACCATCCTTTCATCCCATAGTTCGTTAATCATGTCCTGGCCAAGCTGTCCCAGGCTGAGGACACTGCGCAGACCACATTTTCATGCACTCGGTCCCCATCCGGGCCCGCGAGTGATGGCAGTTGCACCATTGCAGAAGACCAGGCTAGCCACTTCTCCACTTAGCCCAAAGTGCTGCCTGCCATCCAGCTGTGCTGCCTGCCATCCAGCTGTAAGCAGCCCCTAGAGCCTATTCTTACTTCCCTCTCTTTCTTTTTTCTTTCTTTTTTTTTTTCCTCTTTAAATATATTTAAAAGAATTTTCTGGAAGGAAATTTGTAAGTAGCCATTAGTTTTCATTACATGATTAACAGTTTTTGAGGACCCACATCTTTTCACTAAGAACATCTGGGTTGCGGCAGTGATTTCCTGATAGAATCACTACAGTACATCTAAGCCATCGGTTCTGCCTCTTCCATCACCCTTTACCCACAGGGATTCTGGCTACATCACGAGGGCTGCTGATCGCTGTGAGGGAATGACAATTGGCCTCTACTCTAATGCCACATCTAGGACCCTCTTGCACAACTGGATTTCTGGTGAATACAGACTGGTGTGGAATTTTGCCTTTAGGGCACTCTTCGTCACTCCTTCTCAGGGGCTTCACTGTGAGTAAACGAAAAGACGACTAAACAGAGAAGCCAGATGTAATGCTCAGTGGTAACGTTCATGTTTGCCTAGGGTGAGCAAGGCTCCGAGTTTAACCTCCAGTACAAACAAACAAACAAACAAACAAACAAGCTACATTAGCCCAACAGCAAAGATAGCAAACTACAACTTCTTTAAGTCTCAAGTGATCCTGGACTAGGTCAGCAGTTTCTATTTTTTCCACATTAAGTCCAGGGAGCAGTAGCTTTACCCTGCTATTAAAGCCACCAGATGCTCCAAGTGGCTGCAGGCACCTCGGCTCTCTCTCTGCAGGTGAGAGCAACTCAGGATGCCCTGGGGGTGAGTACGGGTCCTTCCTCTAATGTTCTCAGAAACACCAGTCATCTGCCTGTAAATTTCTGTAGGAAGGCAGTGTGTCTCACGCAGTATATTTGTAAAGTCACCTCTAACATGCGGTCTGGCATACAGTAGATGTAAAATAAATGCAGAAGGCTCAAAGAAGTTTCAAGAAGGAAATCAAGAACAAAATGGAGCTGCTTAGGGATGAACCTTGTGAATGTAAGAGCTCGTTTTGACTTTGGAGTGCCACGTCCAGCAGATATCTGTACAAATGATTTCAAGCCCAGAAGACCCCTAGGGATAAAAGCAACAGTTTTGCATCAAAAGATTACAAATATTTCAACACCTACTGTGAGAACTACTTTTTAAAAACTAAACAATATTTCTATGTCTCTTTTGAAGGTACTGATAGCTATTTTAGCAGAATGTATATTATTATTTTTTGTTTCTGTTTGTTTGTTTAAGAGACAAGGTTTCTCTGTGTGGCCTTGGCTGTCCTGGAGCCACTTTGTAGACCAGGCTGGCCTCAAACTCACAGAGCTCTGCCTGCCTCTGACTCCCAGAGTGCTGGGATTACAGGCGTGCACCACCCCGCCCAGCTCAGATAGTATATTATTAAGCAGAGATATTTTAGCTGTACTGAAGAAAAATGGCAGACTCGGCTATCTCATATTTCCGCCCCCCCCCCCCATATTCCTGATGCCTGGGTACTTACAGACAAGTCCCAAGAAGGAATGGCAGTCACTGACTGGCCAAAGGAGAGGACAGTCGGCGTCAGCCATCATTCTTGGGCCATCAGTCTGAGCTCTCATTGAAAAGAGTGTAAAGTCCTATTCTGTGCACACCTTTTTTTCCAGAGTCTCTCACGTGTTGCCTGTAGTCTATGAGTGACACTGACACTGGATAAGGTGGTCCAGGAAGGAATTTAGAACAGGAAGGTTGAGTGCTGTGAGGAAGCAAAGGAGGACACTTGCATTTAAGGAAGAAGAGAGCAAGCCATGAAGCACTAGAAGGTGACAGAAACCAGTTGTGGACACAAGAAGGGGCCTTGACCAGAGTGGTATCATTGATATTGAAAAATGTACATCACCAACACTCAAAGACTGCAGAGCACACCAACAAGAGTAACACACATCCATTGTATTTGATATGTAGGGATCAATATACCTTAGGGCCTCAAAAGAGATGGTAATTGACAAATTATTCCTGACATTATTTAATAGTGATTCATTTGTCCCACAAATGACAAGTGAGCCCAAACTAATATAAGCCACTATGTGTGCAGTGATAACCAAAGCGGATTACCAAGAGCCTAGAATGTCATTACTATGAATAAGCTCCCCACTCCACCAATGAAAACATGAACCTTCACAACCATGGCTTATTGAAATTCCTTTCCCTTATGAGATCTTTTAACAGGCATCACAGGTACAGCCAGTGCTGTGCAAATAACTCTCCATGCTCTTCATAAAAGCCATACCTTTTACCACAATGCAGATGCTGAACATAGCCATGAACAGTCATAGGGTGGGGGTGGGGAGCTTAGACATATGCTTACAGAGCTACACGTTGCATCATCAGTCTATACCTACTCAACCAGATGCTATTGACTCTGTGCTGTTCTAACTATGTTGTGCAAGTAACTGAAATAACAGAAAAGATACATTTCATTCAAACAACACGTGTATGCATGTAGAAAACTGTATCAGAGGTAGACAAATACAGGTACAGCATTTTAGACACGGACAGATAGACTGTCATTAGACACATAGGAAATCTGTTTTCATTTTTCACTCATGTACTTTTATGTAAATGGATAGCATGAGGCTGCAAAAAGAAAGTCAAACACATAGCTAGTGACAGACTTAACATCCAAACCTCATTTCACCCATTATTGGAATTCACTGTGGCTCATAGTAAAGCAAAAATAAAAGCAAAACCACTACCACAACAAAAAGCCCAGTTGACTGAGTCAACGTTGTTGCCACACTTCTTTGCATCACATGTGCAGAAGCCAAATCCCACTTGAGGGGAGTCGGGTTTCTGGGCTTACCTCTGCTATACAATGAGTGGATTTCCATTCTCTCCCCGGGCTTCTCCAGTTCTGCTGATCAGTAACACTGTTGATTTAGAAGTGGTTTCAAAGCAAGCCACAGCCACAATAGAAGTGAGTTATTCCAGAAGAGAAATGAAAGGGGCTGAAAAGATTAAACACATAGGCTGAAAAATACATATTATTGTGCACACTGGGTTTGCTGGCTACAGATCCGAGAGGGCATGAGAAACGGTGGGAATGAAGAAAGATAAACAGACCTCAACTACTCATGGGTACCTGTTGAGATAGATGGGCAAGAATTGCTTCTGTGCGGGTCACTATAACTTCAATTTCTAGCCTTTCAAGCTCAACAAGAGCAAACACGAAGGGCTTCACGGAATACAAATGCATTTCGCGAGTTTTGCAGGACCCAGATTCCTTAAGGCATTCGGCTGCTGTGGTTGTTGACGTGTATGGAAAACACAGCATCAGGGGGAGTTTCAGATAGCTTGCCACTTTTTCTTAAGGTATATTTTTATTTCTCATTTAGTAGCCACGAAAAAAAAAGGGATGAAGTCAAAGAGTCTTGTGCAAAACACAATGCATACTCAAATGGACAGATAAAACGCAATCATAGTTTGGTACTCCGAATGCCATCTAAGAAAATGACTAACATAAAATACGTGTGTCATGTGAGACATGCTAGGGATATGAATGACAAAATGTGTGGAAGCATATATGGGCACCATCACACACATGGATTGGGAGTCAATAAATAATGCTTAAACCTAGACAATAAGGCAGAAATGCAATCATACTATCAATAACTAATAAAGCAAAGGCTGAGACAAGCAGCCAAAGGTTGTTTAAGTGGCTACAACAGACAAGAATTAGAGTTTTTATGTGGAATCCACTGTTTGCTCAGCAAGCTCTGAGGAACAGAGGTTTATAATTTTGATTTTAAAAATACTATTTAAATCTAAAGTGCATGTTCTGATAGATAACCTATAATGAACAAATCCTTTTTTGTATTTTTATGAGATCTATGTGAAGTAATATTATTTAATAATAGCTACATAATATTTCTAAGGAGTGGGATTATAGCATTGGAGAAGAAAAGAGGACTTTTATCTATGTATTATATCTGATTTAATATTGTATTTTCCGTCATTCTTTGAGACTTTTACATATGCTTACAACCGATTCTGATTATATTCACGCCCACCCACTGAAGTTCTTCCCAAGTGCCCCCACAGCGCTTCTGTACCAGCTTTATTTCCTTTTTAATTTGATTTTTGAATTAGAACATGTTGTTTTGTGAAAGCAATATTTACACATAAATTAAAATTCATGGGGCTATACAGATAGCTCAGTGCTTAAGAGCACTGACTGCTCTTCCAGAGGACTCAATTTCAGTTGCCAGCATCTACACGTCAGCTCACTATTGTCTGTAACTCCAGGATCTACACAGATAGATACACATGCAGGCAAACACCAATGCACATAAATAAAAATAAGTACATTTAAAACTTTTGTATCAATGAAAATAAAGGCATATTAGTAAATAAATAGTGATTCAACTTATTTTAAAGTTTTGATTTGTACAAAATATTAAACACTGTGCCTCAACTTGAAACTGAAAGGAATTGACTGAATTCTCCATTTTTGTCATTTGGAAAGTGGGAACAAAACAATGGTGAAACGTACAGGGGCTGAGGCTGATGGAGTGGCTTTTTTTGATGAGGCCAGGTGACATCATTACATAGAAAAACATATTGCACATTTTAAAGTACAGAGCAAACACATGCATGCATTTTCATGTCTGGAGCAGATGTAGACACATGATAACCCACAATGGGCAATCGTCAGCCCAGAGACTTGGCAATTTTTCACAATGACCCCAAACTACAGTTTTCCAGGACTGATTATCATTCAGATACATGCCCACATTACTAAATGCTTGGCTACTGTGAGTCTTAGACTAAAGTGTAGCATAAATGGCATTCTGTCTCCCTGGGGCGAGATTAATTGGTATACGAGAAGCATATGTGGTTAGCTAGGTTGCCCAGAGAACTCCCAGAGTACGGCCAAGTTTCTAGCTTTGATCTTCAAGTGCGCTGCCCGGCTTGGTTCTGTGCTTGCACCGCAGACAGTTTTCCCAAACCCACCCACTGTTGTAAATGGCTAACCCATCACCACAAAGGCGATTAGGCAGGGGAGTGTGGTTAATCCATGCAAAGCCGCTGTGGGCTGGCTGCAGAGTTCCAAGAAGGCTTCTCTCCATAAGGTAGCAAGGGATGAAGTGTAGAGCGGGCAACAATGCTGTTTCATGGTAATGTTGCTTTACTCTTGCTATTGAATTGGAAGGTCTGAGAACACGTCTGCCTTCCCAGGCTAAGGCACTTAGGGCCTCAAACTTGATAGAGAGCCTACAGATGATTTACTCTCCTCTGCTGTGTGATTAAAAAAAAATACAAGTAAACAAACAAACAAAAAAGCATTAAACAACACTGGAAAAAAATGGTTTTCCGAGACTGATCATTGCTGGTATTTGTGGGAGTAGGTATGGCTCTATATATTGACTAGCAGCCTTCTATATTATGAGACAATTATAGTTGTTGGAATGGTATCCTCTCCTGGACTCGTATTCCTGTTTTGCTCTTTGATGGAACATAGAATAATCTCAAAATGTCTTTGAAGGGCATCACACTGTGTTCTTTCCTAACTTTCCTAGTCCAGACATAGTAGTTTTTACCTCCAAAAAAGCTTCCTGTCGAACACTTTATAATTTGAGTGTGTTCAGTTGTTAGTGTCCCTCGGAATGTTGACGCTGAAAAGTAAAGAAATAGCAAGCTGTTCCCCAAGACCACAAGCCTCGGCCTCTGTGGACGTCTCCCATACATAGTTCTACAAAACAACATAAGAAGAGCTGTGGCCTGGCTCCTGCAGTTCCCAGTGTGGCCTATGTTGGTCTCCCATCCTCCAGGGCAGGAAGACTACAGGGCCACAAACCAAAGACCAAATTGAAATGCATAGTCTAGCTTTAGAAAGCGAAGAACTCTAGTGGCATTTAATGAATTCTTTTGCTAGTTATGCAATCTCCCATCATCGTTTGCACCCAAATGGAGGGCTTAATCCAATTAACAAAGCAATATCCTGAGAAACGATTATTTCATGGTTGATAACTACGCCATTATATGATTCAGAAAATGTGAAAGGGATTGCTGTGGCTTGAGTGTTTATCCTTTTGGCCAAATCACATTGAGAGTTAACCTCAATTGTATCAGTTACAATTGTATCAGTAGTCAATTGAATACAGTATGAGGGAGGCAGTGTCTTCCAGAGGAGATTTGGACATCAGAACTCTAGCCTCATAAGTGATTTCACTCCATTTTTATGAGAGGAAGTTAGTTATTGTAGGATAGAGTCCTTGTACAAGGACACATCCGAGCCATATGTGCCGTTTCCTTTGTCTTTGTCCTTCTGCATGAATGATATACGAAAAATGCCCTCATGCCTTCCCAGCCTCATAGTGAGGCCTCCAGGACCACTCTCCAGGACCATGAATCCATACATTTCTGCTCATTATAAGTGAGGTACATTATGGTTTTCCACAAGTACATGTTAAATGTTTGTGGTATTCACAAAGGGAAGTGGACTAAGAGATTAGGTAATATTTTTACAATAAAATTCATTTTATCCTCATTTATTACTTTATGTGAATAACTTTTCTTAACACCATCTGAACCAAACAGTGATCTTAAGGCTGCATCCTGTTTACCATGGCAGTTAGCAATAGTTGTCTGTGGACTTATAAACAGCTTTTTCAAAGCAAATTCATCCTGTTAAGAGCTACAGCTTCACTAAAGTTGTTATGCTTAATAAATATGGATTCAAAATTATAATAATTAATGCTTCTGGTCAATTATATGTTACTGCTAATTGTCTTAGTTTAAGCTGGACTATGTTAAACATTGAGCTGGTATTCCCTTACTGGCTGAGTAGGAGTCATATATTGTATGCTTGCATCTCAGGCTTAGAAGAATATATTAAGCATAGTTCCAGAAGAACATAGCTTCCACTTAGTTCTGTGCCTTTAAATTGTCTAAGACTTACTGGCTCTCAGAATTCCACCCAGGGCCTCCTTGTGGCCAATTTCAATCCTGCTGGACTAAACTGGATGAAACCACTCCCTGGCTGCTTATACTTTTCAGACCACATGAAATGAAACCCTGTCTTCACCACGTTTTTTTAAAAAAAATCAAAAAGAGATGCTGCCACAACCCCTAACTGAATTGGAGGGCCTCGCTTCCTGCCTGATTGAGTTCATGCACTTCTGTGAAGAATTACTCAGTTCCCTGAGAATGTCTCAACCCTCTGAGGGAAGCTGGCGTGGGTCACAAAGGAGTTCCTGCCCAAGTACATATAGATGTGCTGTGCCAGGGCCCAGTGAGGAGAGGGCAGGTCTGGGGAAAAAAATGGTTTGTAACATTAAAAAAAGTAAATTTTTTAAAAAGGGTAAGAAATTACCTGATTTGCTACCAAGAAGAGACTTGGTACCCTATGAGCATATACAGGGGGAGGAGGGCCCCCTCAGTCACAGTCATAGGGGAGGGGAGTAGGGGGAAAGCAGGAGGGAGAGAGGAATGGGAGGATACAAGGGATGGGATAACTATTGAGATGTAATATGAATGAATTAATTTTAAAAAAGGAAAAACAGAGAGAGAAAAAGAAATTACCTGATTCTTACCCAATTTTACAATTGCTTTAAAAAATAAACCTATAGCTATCTCAAGGATTGGCTTTATGACAGCAAGTTCAAGTTCCTTTGAAATCAAAAGTATTGTCTGTTCCCCCAAAATATTTGGCCCAACATCACCCAAGCCCTGTCCTCTGCTTGCTGGGTCCTGCCATAGCACATGTGTGAGCCATGGAGTAAGAGACAGTTCCTGCCCCACCCCACTTTTCCTCACATGACTGAACCATTCTCCTTGAAAAGTTGTACCCTGGAAGATCCCAAGAAAGCTCAGAGCTGCACTCCACTTCCACCAGGCAACCTATAAATGTCCACATACTTGTATCTATGTGCATGATGAGTGGGAAATTGTCCTACTCCTCCGATCTGATTTTGGGTTCTGAACCATCCTCCTAAATGCATGTAAATCTTTATCATTTAGCTAGAGTGAGGAGGAAAAAAAAAAGGAAGAGTTTAGCAAATTCACTAAGTAACTCATTCATCACTAGTCATTTAATTTTAAATGCCCTCAGCACCCAGTGTGGCCCCTACTGTAACAGCATTAATTAACTGAAGAAATGCTAATTCAAATGATGAGTTGTTTAGCAAACTCGTAATTCCTTACCGTCAGAACAATCAACTGAAATCTCAGTGATAAAACTACACAATTAATTATATAAGCGATGATAGTACATTTAATAAAATTAGAAAAAAATAGTTAATTGTATAGATTAGAGTTAGTAATTATTATAAATAATAGTTCTACACTTAGAGTTTACTGCTATGCATAGGATGTGCTAATGCAATTATTTATTATTATTATATGAGGTTTATTATATGAGCATGGAGAGAGAAGGAAAGGGGGAGAGGGATAAGAGAGAGAGAGAGAGAGAGAGAGAGAGAGAGAGAGAGAGAGAGAGGAAGAAAGAGGTAGGTAAGAGAGTTAAGAGAGAGAAGTAGGAAGAAGAGAACAGGACTAATGCAATCCTTATAAAGGAAGTAAGAATAAGCCTTAAGTCTAACACATACAATAAAAGTTTTTCTAGTTACCCAAATGATCCAGTAAGCATAAAATTGTATCTTTCCAATCAAATGAAATTCTTCAGGAACAGCTATTATTTGTAAAGAAAAGGCAAAGAGGTTTATGTTATCTGGGTTGACAGAATATTTTTTCCTTTTATTGAAAATAGTTTTTTTTCCCCTCACACATTATATCTTGGTTACAAATTTCCCTCCCTCTACTCTTCCCAGCCCCTCTCACCTCCACTGTGTTCTGTCTCTCATTAGTAAACAAACAGGTTTCTAAGAGATAATACTAAGATAAAATATAATAAGATAAAGCAAGAACTAACACGTTGGAATAGGACAAAACAAATAAGCCAGGAGAAAAGAGCTGGAAAAAAAGGCATGAAGAACTACAGAGAAACACTCATCCACACACTCAAGAATCCCATAAAAGCACTAAATTGGAAGCCATAATATATACTCAAAGGACCTGTAGGGTAGAAAGAGAAAAATTAATAAATAAATAAAACCCTGACATGACGTTATGAGAAAAGGAACTTCCAAAGATGCCATTAAGTTAGTTTTCTGGTGGCTGTCTAATTGCTGAGCATGCAGCCTACACTTGGAAGCAGTGAGACTCCCTTGAAGAAAACTCAATGCTCAGGAAGTGGGAATCAATTGGAAACAGCTTCTGGGTGAGGGATGGGGGCATGTGGCCACTTCTCCTTTCAGCTCTAGGACTCCATCTGGTGTGTAGCCTTGCAGGCTCTCTGCGTGCTGCCTCAGTCTCAGTGAGTTCGTATGTGCATCAGCCCTGCTGATTTAGAGGGTCTTGTTTTCCTGATGTCCTGTCCCCTCTCCGAGCTTTACAGTCATTCTGTCTCCTCTTCCTGTGGTGGAGGTTCTCTGAGCCTGCGGGAAGGGATTAAATGAAGTTTCCCCATTTAGGGCTGAGTGTTCCAAGGTCTGGCTGCAGGTCCCTGTATTTGTTCCTATCTGCCTCAGGAGGAAGCTTCTCTGATGACGGCTGAGCAAAGGCACTGATCTGGGAGTGTAGGAGAATGTCGTCAGGAGTCATGGTATTGCTATGTTCATTTAGTAGAACAGTAGTGTTTGGTTTTTACCCTAGGTCCCTGGGCTATTTCATCCCAGGTTCTTAGTCACTCAAGCAGTGTCAGGTATGGGTTCTAACTAACTCACGGAGTCGGCCTTCAGTCACATCAGTTGATGGTTGGTTAACACCCACAAGTTTTTGTCCCACCATTGCACTAGCAAACAGGACGCCACCGTAGATCAAAGGGTGTGTGGACGGCTTGGTGTTTACATTTCTCCTTTGGACCTTTGTGTCGAGTGCTTCCCCACACCAAAGATGCTAGAACATAGAGGTGAAGACTCTATGTAGACACAAGCCTGCCTTCCCCATGTTTGCATGAGTTGTATAGTCAGTGTCTTCAGCAATGGAACCTTGACAGCAGTTTGTGGGGGAACAACCTATAGTCTTGGCAAAAGCCAGGGTTGTTTGGATGTTCCCATGGCCTTCTTTGGCCAACAACTCAATTAGATGTCACTCACTTCAGGTCCTGGAAATTTTATTTGGTGACAAGAAACATTCAGTTATGGCCCTGTCTGCTCCATTATTTGGTGAACTCGTTTAGATCACCTTCATATCTGCATATGTTTTAGGAAGCTTCTACTGTAGTAGATTTCCATACTATTCCTCAAATAACCATTAGTTTTAGCTGTCTCTCCTCATAGTTCTCCTTTTTCCCCTTTCTCTTCCCACTCTTCACTTTATCCTCCACATTCTAGCCCAATCTGTTTCCTAAGGAGATCTATCTACACCTCCTAGTCCCTTACTCACAAAGCCTAACCTCTGTGGTTCTATGGACTGCAGTTTGGTTATAATTGACTTAACAGCTAATAGCTACATACAAGCAAATGCATTCCTTATTTGTCTTTCTGAGTCTGGGTTACCTCACTCAGGATGATTTTTTTTCTTTAGTTCCACCCATTTATCTATAATTTTCAGTCTTTTTATTATTTTTAAAGGCTGTATAGTATTCCATTGTGTAAGTATACCATTTATCCATTCATCTTTTGATGGATATCTAGTTTATTTCCAATTTCTGGATATTATGAATGGAGCAGTTATGAAAATGGTTGAGCAAGTGCCTCTGTGGTAGGAGGAAGCTTCTTTTGGATATATGCCTGAGTGGTTTGGCTGATCTTGAGATAGATCCACTCCCATCTTCCTGAGGAACCAACACATTGATTTCCATAGTGGCTATGTAAGTTTGTAGTACCAGGAATAATGGATGTTTCCCTTACTCCACATCCTCACCAGCTTAAGCTGTCACTTGTTTTACTGATCTGAGTTATTCAGAAGGGGATAAAAATGAAATTCAAAGTAGTTTTGGTTTGCATTTCCCTGATAACTAAGGATGTTAAAAATTTGTTTCTCAGCCTTTGAGAATTCTGTTTAGATATGTAATCTGTTTTAATTGAATTATTTGTTTTGTTAGTATCTAGGGTTTTTTTCTTTTAGTTCTGTATGTATTTTGGGTATCAGCCCTCTATCTGATGTGCAGTGGCTAAATATCTTTTCCCATTCTGTATGCTGCTGCTTTGTTCAAATGATGGTGTCCTTTGCCGTGCAGACACTTTTCAGTTTCATGAGGTTCCTTTTATTAATCGTTGATCTTAATGCCTGTGCCAATAACTTCAAGACTATTCTCCACTTTCTCTTCTTTGAGGTTCAGTTTGCTGAGGGTCTTTCTTCCATTTGGGGTTGGGTTTTGTGCAGGGTGATAAGTATGCAACTATTTAGATTCTTCTACATGTAGTCATCCAGTTTGACAAGTACAATTTATTGAAGATACTTTCTTTTTTCCAGATTGCCTTTCTGGCTTCTTTATCAAAAGTCAGGTGTCCATAGGTGTATGGATTGCTGTCTGGGACTTCAATTTGATTCCATTAATCAACATGTCTGTTTTTGAGCCAGTATCATGGTATCTTTATTACTATAGCTCTGTAGTACAACTCCAGAGTTTCTTTTATTATTCAGGATAGTTTTAGATATCTTGAGTGTTTGTGTGTTACCATATGAGGCTGAAAATATTCCTTTCAAGATCAGTGAAGAATTGCAGTGGAATTTTGATGGAGATTGCGTTGAATCAGTATATTGCTTTTGGTAGTATGTAAGGCACGGCCGCACTCGATAATGGCGGCGACCGTTACTACTTGGCAGCGACCGTTAACGCTCCCGCGCATACACAGACATAAGCCCTCTCAATGCACCCCTCCCGAACAGGGGCATACAAATGAAGCACTCAGGTGCGGCCCTCTCCACTGCGGGTATGCTAATGAGGCATCCAACTACAGCCTATGAGACTTTGACACGCCACTTACGGAGTGCTTTCCATCTTATAATACCTTCTTTAGTTTCTTTCTTCAATTACTTGACATTTGTATTATACAACTATTTCACTTGCTTGTTTAGAGCTACTCCAAGAAATTTTATATTATTTGAGGCTACTGTGAAGGGTGTTTTTCCCTGATTTTTTTAATCTCATTCTATTTGTCATTTATATATAGGAGGACTGCTGACTTTTGTGAGCTAATTTTGTATCCAGCTACTTTTCTGAAAGCATTTATCAGCATTTATCACCTCTGTGTCTATCATGTCATCTGTAAATAATGATACTGTGTATTCTGCCCCCAATTTCCTTCAGTTTTCAGTTGTTTATGCTCTAGCTAAGATTTCAAGTATTATATTGAATAGGGATGGAGAGAGCAGACAATCTTTTCCTGTTCCTGATTTTAGTGAAATTTTATTTGAGTTTCTCTCCACTTAAGTTGACATTGGCCATAAGATCGCTGCACATTGCCTTTTTTTATATTTATATGTGTCTCTTGTACCCTAATCTCTCCAGGACATTTATCATGAAGGGGTGTTAGATTTTGTCAAAGGCCTTTTCTAGCATTTAATAAGACAAGAGTGTAGCTTTTGTCGTTTGTATGGTAGCTTGTTTGCACTTACTGTTAGTTATAGAACCACTCCTATATCTCTAGGATAAAGGACACTTGATCGGAATGGATGCTCTTTTTCTGATGCATTTTTGGATCCAGTTTGCAAGTATTTTATTCAGGTTTTTTTTTCATCTATGTTCATGAGAATAATTGGTCTGAATTCTCTTTCTTTGTTGGATCTTCTTGTGGTTTTGGGTATTAGGTTAACTTGGGCATCATAAAATGAATTGGGCAATGTTTTTCCTCTTCCTATTTTGTAGAATAACTTAAGTAGTATTTAATTTTTGCGGTGTTCTAAGTAATATATCTCATAGCATCTAATTCTATCTTACAAACATGTGACCTTTCCTTGTACCTAGGATCCAGAATAAATAAATTATTTGCCCCTTAATCACTTTCTAGCAGTCTGTCAGGATCAAACATACTTGTATTTACGAACCTCTAATTGTGTTTAATAATGCCCCCAAAGTGTAAGAGAGGTGATTTTATTGATTCTTTTGTACAAAATAAAAGTTACTATTTTTTCCTGAGTTAAAAGGGTAAGTATAGTAAAATATTTTGTGAGTCCACAATCAAATTATTTCCATTACAGTACTTATGGTATTTGCTCTGTTTTATATTTCCTTTGATCTCTTTCTGTTCCTAGTTTACAAATTCATCTTTATTATGAATACACATATATAGGGGAAATACAGTGTTTATTTATAATTCAGTACTACCTGCAGATTCAGTTATCCATTGGAAGTTTCAATATGTCCCTCACATATAAGGGAAGACCACTACATTTCAGTTATAATATTCCAGGTGCCTACTTTGTCTTCACAGAACATTTGACTTATTATTAGGCTCTAAGAAGAAATGGTTACCTATTAATGACTCAAAAAGCATGAAGATATTTGTAACAAGTAAAATATAGATAAAGTAATGTGCCACAGCCAGCTATAGAAATGAAACTGGAACCCGTACATTGTGAGTCCTTGATCAGTAAATAATTTCTGATCCCTTCAGGAAAAAAGAGAGAGAGAGAGAGAGAGAGAGAGGAGGAGGAGGAGGAGGAGGAAAAGATGCATATATATATATATATATATATATATATATATATATATATATATATATATATAAAGGAATGCAGATGACAGATATTACTAGTTAACAAGAAAACCCAGCCTTCTGTGGATGGGAACTCTTCTGTTCCAGAATGAGACTTATGTCAATGCGGAAAGAGGATTCTGGGGTTTAGAGTTGTGCCTAGCAAATCAAAAGCCACGGGAAGGCTAAATGGCCATGCATACCCTCCATAAAGACACATGAGTCTCTCTATTATTTACATTTTCCAACTGTGCAAATCAAATGTTTCATCGCTGTGAGGGAAGAAAAGAAAAAACATAAAGGAAGAAAGATCTGTAGAACTCAGTGTTTCAGCCATTCCGGTCCAGTCTGCGTGTTCCACTGTCCTGGATCTCAGGTGAGAGGAGCTCATGGCAGAAGAGACTCTTCACTTGACAGAAGCTAAGGAAAGAGGGAGGGCTGAGGATGGGGCACATCTTTCCAGCGTGTATGCTGTCTGACCTCCTAGGCTCCGCTACCAAATAATAACACCAAGCTAGGACTCCATCAAAAGATGAATCAAGTGCTTCTGACTCAATCATTTCCCCATATACCCTGTTCTGAAGACAGCTGTATTAAGAACCAGACCTCCCACTCTCGAGTTTTGGGGAAAAACACTTCATAATTTAAACCTTGGTGCTATCATTTTACTGATGAATAAATCCCAAACATGTACTTCAAGAGCACAGTGCTGACTTAGCTGCATTCCTGACTTAGCTCAGTAAGCCAATTGAGTCAGAACACAAAAGATACTGTTGGGTGATAGTTGATGGAGGGGACTAGAATTCATCTTCCCACCATGACATTCCATACACAGTGAGCATTTTTCTACATTTCCTGAGCATCACTAAAGGGTCTATTGGTTTATATACGGTAGATAATCAAGCTTCTACAGTTGGTTGGGTAATGAGCTTGTTCATTCATTCATTCATTCATTCACTCAACAAATATTGTTTGAGAACTTCTGGCTGGGGCAAAAATGGATGGGAACCAACATTAAAGTTGGAAAAAGAAAATTTGAGTCATTGGAGTAGGAATGCATAGAAGGAAATAGTTAATCTTACTTGAGGGAGTTGTCTCCCCCCAAAAAAGTACACTTTAACTATAAGGAAATAAAAGCAAAAGGAATGTTGCTAAAGACAAGAAAAGGCATGTGCAGGGCACCAGTAGGCAACAGTTTCTGAGCACTTCCTACATCCCGGAGCTGTTCTTAACATTCCCTTTTATTGACTCATGTAGTTTCTACAACAAAGCTATGAGGTGAGCACCATTTTTTAAAAATAGCATATGAGAAAGTGGGTGCAGAAAGGCCATGTCTCTTACCAAGGTTTCAGAGGTGGTGGCGACCCAGCTGAGATTCCATGGCTATCACAGCCTACCCCCACCACACCCTGACTGAGTGTAGTGTAGGGGTGCAGAGGGTTTTTATATGGCTAAAGCAGCATAGTATGAAGCACTGTGGAAGCAGCCCAAAGCAGAAAAGGCACTCAGATGGGACTTCATTCCAGCTCCGGGCCTCACAGCTGCCACGTGAAGATAGTCAGAAGGGCAGCTGTGAGGAACAGCCATTGTTTGGAGCCCTTCTATCAGTATGCCTGGGAAGCATAAAACAAGTACCAAGAAACATTCATCACTTGCCACGGGCTCCTGTAATTGCGCACAGATGAATGAGGCTCAGCCACCTCAGTGTAACAACACTGGTTTTTGTTCTTTTGTGACATTCTTATTCTGTAGCCAGCCCCCCCCTCCCCTTTTCAAGTGTTACATGACATGCATTCATTTTCGGTACAGATTTTGTATTGGGAATTTTATGACATTGCTTCACGGGAGCTGCCGGAGGTGTGACAATTACCAGAAGGGCTTGTGCAGTGGTTTTCCGGCTCTGCTTGTGCAGCATAACACATATGCCCATGGTTTCCTTCCCCTCTTGGCATTTCTCATTCCTTGTCACCAAGGAACAGAGGCAGCTAGCAGAACACTTGATGGCAGTCAGTGCCAGTGCCACCAGGCTCAGTGCTTGTTGAAAGCCACCCTGAATGGGTGACTATATCAGAATCCAAGCAAGATGTCACTTTTCCTAGAAGAGGCCGTCAATGGCTTTTCATATTCACTTACCGTTTCTACCTACGGTAAGTTTCTATTATATTTTGGTCATGAGCCAAGCCTTTCGGAGCTGAGCCATCTCCCCAGCCCTTTACCTACAATCTCTCAAACAATGTTTACCCACAATCTTCCCTATGGTTTCTGACACTGCTGGCAATTATAAAATTATATGTGTATTTTATGTCACTTAATCGTCAAAACAAATATATGACATAAGTCGTTAGGGCCTCAGAGAGTTCAGAGTGCTTGCATCTGGGCTGTGGAATTGTTGAAGCTCCAGAGGGAAGATTCGAACTCAGACCCAATGTTATGCTTACAGAACAAGCTGTGGAAGCCCTCATGTCACTCTTCATCATCAGTACATTTTACTTAGTACAACTTTGGAGTTGTTGTTGCAAATATTATAGCAACAAGTCTGAAATGGAATTAAGTAAGATATCTGTTGCTCACCTACTTTTATGAGTACTACTAAATGAAAAATCATCATGTAATGGTTGGAGCCAGCACATAGGCATGAACATAAATGAACTTTAGACTTCAAAATGAAATACAAAATAAAGCACCCCCCCCCAAAATGTAGTAAAACAATGAATAATGGAGGAAGTGGTATATGCCTTTAGTCCCAGCACCAGGGAGGCAGAATCAGGCAGACCTCTTTGAATCGAAGGACAGCCAAGTCTACAGAGTTGACACTATGTCTCAAAACAAAACAAAAAGTTCCTTTCATTTGGAACTTGACCTTTTAACACTGATACATAGGCAGGTGGATCGCTGTAAGTTCGAGGCCAGCCTGGTCTACAAAGCAAGTCCAGGACAACAAAAAACAAACAAAAAAAGAAAAAAGAAAAGAAAAGAAAAAGAAGAGAAAAGAAAACACTGAGACATAAAGTTATTAAACTCCTGTTGCTTCCTAACTGCTAAATCATTCCCCAGTATGGCAGCAAAATCTTCACATCAGAGCATTGTTCTCCCACCTTTGTTAGCTACACCAAGGGTCAGTGTCGGTACCGTGGCATCCTCAGGAATAAACAAGGGAAGACAGTAGGCACCCCTGTCAGTCCTATGAGCTGGTTAACTTTCAGTTGATTTATTTACCTATGTCATATGACAGTGCCAACATCTAGAGTTCCTTGTAGTTTCCACAGCTCGTGTGCTCTCTTCCTGTCCTAGTGAGGCTTTCTATTGCTGTAAGGAGACACTATGACCACAGCAACTCTTCCAAAGAAAAACATTTCATTGGGGCTGGCTTACAGCTTCAGAGGTTTAGTCCACTATTGTCATGGTAGGAAGCATGGCAGTCTGCAGGCAGACACGGCGTGGGAGGGAAGAGCTGAGAGTTCTGCATCTTGATCCACAGGCAGCAGAAGGAGACTGTGTGCCACACTGAGCATAGCTTGAGCATATATGACTTCAAAACCCGCCTTCACAGTGACACACTTCCTATATCGTGGCCACACCTCCTAATAATGCCACTCCCTATGGATCAAGCATTCAGACACATACGCCTATGGAGGCTATTCCTATTCAAGCCACCACATTTCCTTTACTTTGTAGTAGCAGTGGGATCTAGGGGTAAGATACAGTAATAGACTATTTGTCAGAATGGCTGGTGGCCATCCTACCTCACACATGGACCTTGGAACTCGAAATCATGAGTTTGCTGTTCCAGACTTTAAACATGGAGCAACATTAGTCTAATGTTCTTCTGGTTTACATTTCTTCATGTGTTATCTGCTTAAATGCAATGACTAAAGAAAAAAAACATACTCTATCGCTTGATTAAGCAGACTTATTTTGGGGGCCCCAAGTATAATGCTTCCTTCCCATTTTCAAGAGTCAAGATTCAAAAAACATAACACAATGGTGATTTCTAAGTTACATTGCTTGGATTGATTGTTTTTACTCTAATAATGTCCCAGGCTGGTCACTGTCACACTCTGCACCTCCCACCGCCATTGCATTCTGCTCTCCTTTGGCAAAGTGCCTGACACTGGCATGTTGGCTCTACTAGATCCCAAACTCTGAGGTGATTGGAACCCATGAATGACCCTTGTGTGGAACACACTTTAGGGCTGATGTTCAGCAGAAAGTAGCATTTCCATATAGTGGCCAGGAGCCTCCCCAACACACTGACCAGAGAACTCCCCAAACTTTAGAGTACTCCATAGGGTCTCTCTTTACTTTGCTTCAAGGGACTGCTAATGGCAGAAACAGAAGAATTGCCAGCCACCTCCCTTGTTACAGTGTCTTAGTGGAAGACTGCCCATAGCAGATGTTTGATAAAATACTTATCAAGCAAATACATGAGCAAGCTTCCTCTTCTTATAAATCCTATGCTTTGTTCCAGCTTACACATTGGTGTTGTGGGCTTAAATGTCTCCTCCAATTCATATGTTGAAGTCCTAATTCTCAATTGCATGGGTTGATTATTAAAATGATTTGAAAAAAGAGGATCACAATTTGTAGTTAGTTGAATTCTTGAGTGGGTCATAAAGTTATTTGACTCATATCTTATTAGCAGATAAACTGTGGACACAGGTACATGTGCTGGACACATGTATGTGGACATGAGAAAAGCCAGCTCCAAGCTAAGGCCAGAATCTGGAAGGGATCCTTCGCTCACCCCTTCATACCTCTGTCATCTTAATGTCAGATGTCTCACACCTAGGACACCAAGTAACAAGCATCTGGCTTTCAGCCACCTGATAGTACACTTAGGAAGCCAGAACCTGGTATACTCAAAGTGTCACCCACAATCGCTTTTGAAAAATGCCCTAGGTCTAAAAATTTCAAGACGAATACTGATGAGCAACCCCAGGCCAGCTTTCTGCCCGGTGGTGTCCCCGTGTCTTTACCATAGCTTCTGAATTCCTGTTACCGCATCATCTTCACCTCTGAGACCCCTTTTTCTCCTGCTGCTGGGTTGCCTGAGTCCTCCATCTGCTACTGGCTCCTTGGATGGACACTACAGGTATGCCGAGTTCACCGCTTGCGGGTCCTAACCAGCTTCTTTACTCGTTGCTTGTTTTTTAGGAGTGCTTCGGTTTCCTTGTGAATATAAATTTAGTAGTCAAATTAAAATACTAGAAAAAATATTTTCTGGTTGAAAAGAATAAATTGGAGAGCTTGACAACACTGTGTCTTGTTTCCCTTCTGTTATTTCTGCAGGGCCGATGCAATAAGCACTCCTGGGCTTTTTTTTTTTTTTTTTTTTTTTAATAGACAGGAGCCATTACAAATCTTGAAGGTGAATCATCCACTTTGCTAATGCCAATGTTGCGAAACCTCAAGGCTCTGGCCCAGGGTAGCCTCCAGCTTTGACCATCACATTTACAAATCACAGGCCATAGAAGCCCTTGGATTGTTATATAATATTCATATAAGCTTATCAAATGTCCCTAAGTATTGGTCTGACAAAAATATTCACAGCAGCCATTTCTGGAGAGAAGCCCTTGCATGATACTGGCTGACTAATCTTGCAGAGTGACTTCTGGTCCGTAGCCTGCCCTTCTCCTACACAACATATCACATTGCTCAGGCTAGCAGCTCTCCACCCTCAACTGCGCATTAAAAAATCACCTTGAGGGCTTTAAAGAGAGACTCCAGAGTCCAACCAGCAGCCCCAGAGAATCTGATTTAATGAGTCAGTGGTAAGGCCCTGACTTCAGTACATTTTTTAAAAGGCCTCGGGTAACGTTAAAGACCAGGGCTGGCAATTGCTTGTGTCTACTGAAGTATTTTAAAATGCATCACTGCCATGGTAACAGCAGTTAGGCAGGGTCTACTAAAGAGCTTTAGTTTTGCTGGGCAGCATCCCTTCTCATGCAGAAGCTGCACTGGGATCCAGCAAACACAGTGTTGGGCTTATATCACTCTTAACCTCACTCTCACATAAGAGAAGTCTTATTAGAAAGCAGTGTTTATTGCTTCTTTTATTGCTATTAATTATATCACTTTATGTTGTATTTTCTCCTATGAATGTAACTCCCACCAGCTTAGAAAAAATTCTACACATCTCGAGCCTCCTACATTACTATGTAAACATTCTGATGGACTGAATAGTTGTGGGCTCCTCTCTCTCTCTCCCTCTCTCTCTCTCTCTCTCTCTCTCTCTCTCTCTCTCTCTCTCTCTCTCTCTCTCTCTCTCTCCCCTCCCCTTCTCCTCTTCCTCCTCCTCTTTCTTCTTTGATAGTCTTAAGCTATTTCCACAGTCTTTTCTCTTGTATTTTAGCTTCAATTGCTGTGAATTGGAATCAAACTTGCAGCTTCCTGGCAATCGGAAGCAACTGTGGAAAGTTTCTCCCCTTGGATGAGGGAAGGCCTGACTGGCCAGATGTGAGTACTGGGAAAGTTTACAGCGGACTCTTACTTTCTCTTTCCTCTCTCCACCCTAAACACCCCCGTCTCTATAACCTCCCCCAGAAACATAGAAGATCACTGGCCCCACACCCTAGGGTTTTATCCATTAAGCACCATAGTGGTTTCTGAGCCATTGCTCAGGCCATTACTTGTTCTGTTTGAGGCTAAACTGTTTCCTCAAAGGCATAAAAGAACAAAGAAAATTCCAATCTCTCCACCACTATCTTCCAATCGTAGTTCTTGACTTTGGCTGCACAGTGAATTTCCAAGGAGGTTTTACAAACACCCATGGTGCACAGGGTAGCACTCATGAACTAAATCAGTGTCCAGAGGCAGAGGAGGACCCAGGTTGGGTCCAAGTACTGTTCTAAATGCAGTAACACAAAGAATGCTTCTCCTTTGTTCACCAGATCACTGTACCGAGGTTCTTGGGCAGTAGCACACAGAAGTCTTTCCCAAGGGGAGGTCATCAGAATAGCAAATCAAAATGTAAGTTCACTTAAACTTAAGTTTCAGCTAAATCAAGTATAATTTTTGGTATAAGCTCGTCCCATTTGGCTTGTCTGAAATTCAGGCTCCAGCGGCATGCTGTACATTATCAACCAACCTCTCCCAGATTGCCGAGCTCCACCCTAATGAAGTCATCACGCGTGGGTGGCTCTAAGTGTATTTTGAAGACACATTAGCTGACACCATTCTCAAGGCTTGAGGAATGTTTTAGCTCAGCTTTAGAAACACTGCTGTTTTCTGAGAACCAATTTTCCCACTGTTGGTCAATAGGTAAGGTTTCTAGCACGTGAAAAAAATTAAGATTGAACATGTGACAAAGTTGAGAACTTCACAAAGGGTGGCTCACTACTCAGTGAGTCCAGGAACGAAAGTTGGAATTTGTTTGCTGAGTGTGTGATGAATTCCCATGAAATTTTAGACAGTAAGCCACTCAGACAGTAATCTTGTTGTCATCTTGACTAGACTGAAGACTAAGGAGACAGGGCATAGCTATGAGCTATTTCCAGAGAGATTCAAGCCAGTGGGGAAGACACATCTTGCATGTGGATGGAAGTATCTTAAAGCCTGAAGGTCCAAACAGAATAGAAGGAGAAAAGAGAAAACCAGCTACCACAACACAAGCTTCTCTCTGCTTGTAGGCTGTCATGACTCTGCCCTGGCCTCCCTGCCATGACGGCCTCAGTCCCCTGAAACTGTGAGCCAAAAATACGATGTTACTTCCTTATGTTTTTTTCGTCCAGTATTTTGTCACAGAAACAAGACAGGAGGATTAATATAAGTACCTCTTTATGTTACATTCTGCTGGGAGCTAAAAGCTGAAAATGCTAAGACCCTTTCCATGCCTGCTCAAAGTGAATGATGGGGGATGTCAACCACCAATGAAATGACAGAACACAGACATGAACCCTTCCTAGCAAAGGTGAAGAATTTACCTAGTAACAGGGTCAATGAGAACAATAGAAGTCAGAAATATTACCTAGAGCCTGAAATGGTATGAGGCTCTGTGCTAAGTGACACAGTGAACGTACAAGTCCAGTGTGGTCTTCCTCCACTTCAGGACTAGCATCCCATTGCCCTCTACAAATAACATAAATATATACTAGGAATTTCAATGATCTTGGCTTACTTATTACATGTTCATTTATTTATTGAAGGTTAATAATCATCCTCTAGTATATAAATTGTTGTCATAACATGTTTAATGAGAATAACTATTTGATACAGAACAATAAAGGTCTGGCCATGATATTGAAATTTTTTTCAATGATCTAACTTAATAAAAGACAGCTGGAATCTCATGGCTGCTTTTGTGTGCCACTTGATGATGACTTGGTCTTTTCGTGAAAGTGGTAGGAAGGAAATCTGGCCTCATCCTGGCATGGCCATCAGAACACGAGTGGCACTGAAGGGACAATTAGTGTGACCAGGTGGTGGATGAGACCTAGGAGGAGGCCATGATTAGGCCTGTGATTTCCACACGTGCTGGATTAAATGGTTTTGTAAATTGCTTTATCACAGATGCATACGCATACAAACAGAATGTTCATAATCAATGCGGGCCACTCACTTACAGTCACTTTCTTTGCTCATTACAGAAGCACACATCCACATTTCAAACCGTGCTGCAAATTTTCCCTTTTGTTTTTCTCAAAGCCATGAACAGTCAGATTTTTCTAATGTAGCTAATAAGACTGAGCGATGGTTCTATCATTCTCTTACTCTTCGTGTATTCTTAACTTCCTGGCATTCATGTTAATCTGGGATCTCTACTAAGAGATCTTTTCAAGTTATTTATCCAGGTCATAAAGGCTACTATAGTTAACCAGGAACGTGTATACTCTGTGACTCCAGCTGCCCAGCTTGCATGACCTATGAGACCACTGAGCAAATGAGAGCAGCACAGATGTTTCTGCTCTGTTGTGCAACCCCACTCTCCGCCCTGCCCCCCCTCAGACCCCTTAGGCAACACCACCGGCACTCCATCATCTACTACTGAGCTGAGAGGGAGGGTGCCGAGGCCAAATAATGTGTTAGTTTATTAAACATGTTAATTTTCTAATGCCCTTCCATATTAAAAGTTAATATTCGTTTTACCCCGCCTGTGTGTAAGGTCTGGGCCACACCCTTAGGGCAGGTAACTGGATAGCAGCTGCCGTTGATCTCGGATCTAGAATACCTCAGTGCAATGAGATCCTCATTAGGAGCAGTTAAGAACAGGTATGTAGGGTGAAGGTATTCTTACCTGCTTAAAAGACAAAGGCAGGATAAGCCTGTGGTAGCTTCAGAGGTTGACTTTCATTTCCTGTTGCTGATAAAGCACCTTGATAAAAGCCACTTCGAGGACAAAGGGATCATTTAAGCTCCAGTTTCAATTCCCCCACTAAGGGGAAGTCAAGGCAGGAAGAACTTGAAGCAGCTGGTCACATCCATAGTCTGGGGCAGAGAGAGTATGTGCCTGTTTATGCTCACCTTCTCTACTGTTACAGGAGGTCAGGATCTCCTCCCTTGGGAATTGCACCTTTCACAGTGGCTGGTTCCTCCCATCTGAGTTAAGGAACTCAAGACAGCTCCCCACAGCCAAGCTCACTGGCCAATAGGATCTAGACCTGTGGTTCTCAACCTTCCTAACACTTCAGCTCTTTAATAGACTGCTTCCATTTTGTGACACCTCCAACCATAAAATTATTTTTTGTTGCAACTTCATAGCTATAATTTTGCTACTGTTATGAATCATAATGGAAATATCTGTGTTTTCTGGTAGTCTCAGGCGACCCCTGTGAAAGGAACATTTGATTCCCAAAAGGGCTTGTGACCCACAGGTTGAGAACCGCTGATCTAGACAGCCTATATTCCAACTCTCTTCCCAAAAGATTCCAAACTGTGTCAAGTTGACATATAAACCTAACCGTTACAGGGATGCAAACCCTCAAACAAGAGAATTGGTGTAAACCTGTTATTTTAAGTGGAAGGAACTTGGAAGCCCTCTTACAGAAAGTCTTAAAAAGAAACTAGGAAGTATCATTAACTGATTGATGGGTGAGGGTCAAACATAGCTAATCGTTACACACTTAGTTTGCTCCATCTATTAGCACAATTGCTCGATGTGCTGGCTACCAGACATGAGGAAGCTAAGGCTCACAGACAAGCGAGATGAGTCCCTGCTTTATGGCACCTTCACAAAACATGACACTGGTTATTGTTGGTACATGGATGTTCCTCCCAGGAGAACGTGTTAAACAGATGGCTTACTCCCCAGTTGCTAGCACTGTTCTAGGTAGTTCTGGAAACTTTACAAGATGGGGCCTCACGGAAGGAGGAAGACCCATGAGGAATGGAAGCAGATCCTTGCCAGTATCTGGCCCAGTCCCTTTCTATCTCCATTCCCCACTTCCAGCCGCCCAGAATAAGGGCTGTTCTGTTGCATCACACCTTCTCCATCACTATGACCGACCCCGCTGAATCTGAAAACTATTCTGTTCTTACGGTTGTTCACTTCGGTATTTTGGTGACTGTGTTAAGTAAACAACCAGTACATCAGAGAAGGGAAACAAAGTGGTAGCAGTCATTCTTAAGTGTGATGAGAGCCATGAGGGTAAAACCATGGAGCTGAGGTAGAAAGAAACAGAAATGTCTACACAGCCTCAACAAGAGGTGTTTACATTAGATCCTAAAGGATGTAAGGCTATAGCGACGGCAGAAATGGAGCGGAACCATTCTAAGAATCAATGGCATATGCACATGCTAAGACGTGGGAGTCATCCTTAGAAACTGACTCCTGCCTTTGGCCACCCATCTGTGGAAATGAGCAGAGGTGGTGGCTGGCTGCTAGTGATGCTGGCGTTCTCTGACTTCTATCAATAGGCTACATCTCTTCTGATTCCTTAAGTGATTGAGCTATTAAAATGTGGACTTGCCCCTTGAGCCATGACCAGTGTGTTGTCATCTAGAGGCTTTTATCATTTTGATAAGATTACTCAAGCATGACATGTGAACAAGACACAGCCTGGCCAGTGCTCAAAAGGGAATCTGATACAATTTGCGGGATAAAGGAGAGTTAAGCAATCAATTATGAGAATATAGGCACGGTCATGCATGGCTTTGCTAGGAAGTAGAAATATTTATTTCTGAGCTGCATTTAACAATACCGTGTATTATGCGTTTACTGTTTTACAATGTTTCACCCTAAGAGAATCTGACACAATAGTCTTGCTGTACAATGGATATGTGACTTACCACATAGTGTCAAAAACCCTGAAGAACTATATTTCCAAGATTGCCAGGCAGATGGTGTATATTAGGTAGATCCCACAGCTAATTCTTTTAGTCTTAGAGTCTCAGAATTTTAGATCCGATTCCATTTAAGTAGGGTCTACTGGGAGCGCAGGGCTGAAGCCCCAAAGAGAATAGGACTCAGCTGTCTGCAGCGTCCATTTTCCTGGTCTCTGACACTCAGCAGCAATCAATGAGGCACTGATAACATTATTGACCACAGTGATGGTGCTGTTGATCTTAGGAGTCATCCTCAGCTCTGGGTGGCCTCTGGGAAGGGGTCCTGTTTCACAAAGAAGATTGATTTTTCAAGATGTGACAAGTTGGAAGCCGCACCCTCTTGGAGATTAAGAATACTGGTAGGAAGGATGAGGAGCTGGAGAGTGAATCTCAGACTCAGAAAGCATCTTGTCAACTTGTTTATTATGTAAAGACATTGGAGGCTTGGCTAGGCTGACACCTCCTGCCACACCCATTGTCATGAGCCTGCATTTCCAGCTGTGCCACCATCCATAGCACCCAAGTCTGTCCGGCTGATGCTAGGTGCCATGCCCAGGAATTCTGCCCTGCAGCAGCCCTGCCTCTGGTGAGAACTGCCTGGCAGTGTGATCACTGCATGTGTCATCACATCTTCAGTGGGAATCAAAAGTCATCTCTCCCCTGTACCCTGCATTCACACCATTTCACCCTTGCCCGGAAACTCGGGCAAGGCCACGATTGTCTTTTCCTAATGTCTAATCAAATCATAGCATGGTAAATTAGTTCTTAAATAAGAAATTAGACTTTAAGCCAGTATGTCAAAAAAAGTCAAATATTTTTCCAACTTGAGGTTAGCTTCAGGCAGCACTGACTGTGCTGTCTTTCTATCAGCTTGTCTGTCTTTCCATTTTCCCCTTGTCTTGTCTTATATCTTGCTAGCCAGTTTCTGACTTCTCCATGAGAGCACAGGGGGCTACAAGTATAGAAAAGGGCTTGTTTGGTCTCGTGCCAAAGACTCCTTAGAGATGCCATCTGCTTCAAGTGAACTCTGTGAGAAGGACACGGGCTTTTTGGCCTTCCCGGTACCTGCACCTTCATCCCCTGTGTTATAACTAATATGTTCTGGAAGTCGGCACAATGGCCATGATGCTTTTGAAAGGAGAAGTTAAGAAAGGAAACACACACACACACAAACACACACACACACACACACACACACACACACACACACACACACAGCACACCTCATTAAATAAAACTTACATAACCTTCTTTATACCTGGGCATTTGTTACTCAATATAAGCTTACAGCTCTGTTTCTCCTTACCATAGGTCTCTAGATTGTTCTTCATTTTCAATCTGTCATTACTTCAACTTCAGGAAATGTCTAGCCACTAACGGAAAGCTGAACCGAAAGAAGTCCCTCCTCGGGCTTGCAAGGAGATGGTACCGGAGGTAAGGCCTGGAGAGTGGACAGTTCTCTCTCGGCAGTGATATTTAGTAGAAATAGAGAGGGAGCCACTCACATGACAATGATTCGCCAATAGTCACATTTAAAAGAAACAAATAAGCACATTGTGGATAACATGCTGTGTCTAATATAATTAAGACTGTCACTTTAATGTCATATCAATATGCAACATGCTTAACGAGTCACATAATTTTTCCTTCTTTTCTCCATTCTAGTGCTCTGAACTCTAGCATGTATATCAGTTTTACAATTAAAGTGGATCTGAGCCAGGATCAGCCAAATACAGCTAATGACCCATAGAAAAATGAAGATCTATTGAAAAATTTACTCTCTATGTATTTTTAAAAATACCTTACTCGTGCCAGTATAGTGGTGCACGTCTTTAATCTCAGCACTCAGGACCAAAGGCAGGCAGATACCTAAGAGTTGGAGACCAGCCTGGTCTATGAAGCAAGTTCCAGGACAGCCTGGAACACACAGTAAGACCCTGTCCCAAAAGCAGCTGGCACAATGTTATATTCTTTGATCTAAAATATATAAATTCAGTGACTTTTAGTAAAGTTTCAGAATGATTGTCTCAATGGAATTTGAGCATACAGACACCATCCCAGAGTGCTTTTACAAGCATTCCCAGTTCCTAAACTTCTTTCTGTATCTACAGCTTCACCTCTTTGGATGTTTCCTATTACATAAAAATCATGAATGTTTTCTTCTTTTGTTCTGTATGATTCTAAAGCTTATAGGTTATACAGCATGCTTTAGTATTTTAATTTTTATTGCTAATTAATATTCTACTGTCTTAATCTACCACCGACTTGTTTGTTCATTCCCTGGTGCATGGATATTATATAACTCTGGGACTATTATGAACACTGTTATTAGGAACATCTTACAAATCTCTATGTGGATATGTAATTTACTTTTTCTTTGCAGATTCTTTAGTGAACTGTTGTAATGTGTGTTAAATTAATAGTTTAACTTATGGAGAAACAGCTATATAATTTTCCAAGGTAGTTGTCCCATTTTCCTCCACTTTTAGGTGCTTTTTAATATACCCTGACCTTATAAAGATCCCAAGCCAGAGAATTTGTTGTTTACAGTTTCCTGTGATTTGACATCTAAATGCTATTACATTATCACGGCTAGAGAGAGCAAGCCTGAAAAGGCTCCATTTTAGCATCCTCTTACAGCTAATAGAAATGGCTTCTTGTCACCAGCCCCTCTTTGGCAAACTTAAAAGCCCCTTTAATATGCTCTTAGCAATTCCTCAAAGTGAACTAGAGGAGACAGGTGTTGAAGGTACTGAAAAATATGTACCCATTCCCACCATGTAGCAAAGGGAAAAAATGAATAATAATTAAAAAGTAATTAGTAAAAGATCCACTTAGGCAAATAATGCTCAACTTCCATACAGTAAAGCAAGAAGTCCTAAAGGCTCCCTGGAAAGGGAGAGCATCTGACCGAGGACGTGTAGTGGAGAGCTTGAGTCTGAAAGAGGGCTCACCTCACTGCCCTCCGGAGCTCATGCATGACTGCTAAGCTTTGAACGAGAGGGCCCAGATGAGGACAGCTGGAGAGAAGGGCTGGACACAGCCTTCACAGCTGTTAGAAGGAACTGCTGTGAGTTCTTGATCCTATCAGCTTAATAATCCTGCTGGGATCTGGGAGGAAGCTTGAAGCCAACATCTCACCTCATGAGCACAGTGCTTTCTCTTGGTGCTCGCTGGTGGGGGGTTGGGGGCTGGGGGCCGCAGGAGGGTGGGGGCGCCAGGAATAAGGAAAAGACACCATGCAGATTGAATCAGTGTTTGATTTTCCTCAATCCGTTAGTATGTAGAGAGCAGCAGCTGGCTGAAGGTAATCTTGCTCTTGGGAATTATCAAGTAAAAGAGAGGCACTCGTTGGCTCCCACAAAGGCAGCTTTCGTGGGGGAGCTACGGAATTACAGGGGGAAGCAGCTGTGTTCACCGTTTCCATCAAAGTAATTACTGGAAGAGATGGATGGTTTTCAAGGTCATTGATAGAAAGGAATGCTAATGGCCATCTTTCCTCATTCAGATAAGAGAGGATGGATGGAGATGTCAGTTTCCCAACCTGCCCGAAAGAACCAAGGGCGTTTTGCAGCCTTGTGAACTGAGCTTTTCTCATTGAGTAGGAAGACCAGAGTTCAAGTCCCACCTTATTAAAACCTTGCTGCTTGACATTGTGCACACGCCCTCACCTTTCTAATTCTCAGTTTCTTGACTGGTGGGGAAATACTAATACCCATCTTGGAGATAATTTGCGAGTATCAAATGAGATGGTACAGGGTGCACTACGTTGGTGAACTAGCAAACTGCTTTGTCAGCTGGTTGAAGCTGAGAAGATCCTCCCCTTGTCTCTTCCAAACTCCCTGCCCTGGGGCAGACTGCTCTCTACCTCTAACTGGGAGAAAGGAAAACAACAAAGAGCTGAAAAACACTGTCATTGAGAAGATTTAGGAGGTAAAGCATTCCTAAATGCTTTGTCTATCTGGTGGTGTAAAGATGCTTCTGATGGGGGAGGGACAGGACAGGAAGTCCAGACATGGGAAGCTCATCCAAGGAGAGGACACGTAAATAGCTCTCTGCCCGGGGCATTCCTTTGGGAATTCATGGACTTTCTCCAGATGATTTCCGCTGAACCACTGAAGGCTGGATTTGATGGTGTTGCCTATTGTCTATTACTTCTGTCACGAGGAAGTGTTGCCTGAGGGGACACTCTGCTCCTTAGCTCTCCTTTGGCAACTCCAGCTGGCTGTGTCACAAAAGGCTTCCCAGGTGGATTTCTGCTGGGTGTCTGTAAGCCCCATTTGATGAAGTTACTTTTTGTTTGCTCTCTCACTGGGGCTACCCTAGTCATCTCTGCTGGATTTTGTGCACCAAAGGTGACATTTTGCTGCGGGGCCAGCTGGTTTTCTCTCTCTGCTGCCCACTGTGTTCTCTCTTATCTTTTGTTTGCTACTTAATAAACTCATTTTAAAAGAAAAACTCCAGCTTAACTCTCAAGAGACATAGTTCTCTTTCCTTCCCCCCTCCCCCTTTCTCTTCTCCCTCCATTTTCCTTCCTCCTGGAGGCAGATTCTGAGGACTGTGGCTCACCCCGCCCTGGAGTTTTTCTTTTTAAATTCTAACAAAATTATCCTGAAGCTTCCTTGTTACGTCCACTCTTAACTTCTACTGGTGAGACTAAGAATCCCAAGAGGGGACCCTGATTTTCCTGATGACAAAATGGTGACTCTGGTGGGTCCTCAAAAATATATGTGGTTACAGTAGACCTTCCTGAAAACCTAACTCTGTGGTGTCTTGTTACTTATCAGAACAATAGCTGACTGAACTTCTGAAGAACTTATATTTAGGGAGAGGAGGTATGGACTGGTGCGTATGCCCTGGTACTTAAGATTTCAAAGAATATCTTCTATGCACATATGGATCAAAACGTCCTGGAACATGGACAAAATTTTGAGAGTCTTGGACCCAACCTATTGAAAAAGGCTAAAGAAGAACAAGTTTTAAGTAACTTCCAAATGACATTCAAAGGAAAGTTGGAGAAAAGACCCGTGCTGTCAGAATAGGAAAGGAAACCCTATATAGAGGTGCTCAGAGGAGTGAGGCTATGTCCCTCGTCCTCCGTGGCACCCATGCTAATTTCCCCTACATTTTGCAGGTCATGTTCTGTGTTGATAACTCAGGATCATCAAAGAAGCACCATGCAGCTGAGCTTCCATGGAAAGAGAAGACAATCCTCCCAAGGGCTACTGTGAGAGAAAAAGAGCTTCAGAAAGCGGGACTTCCAGCTACTTGCTCCACTTTGCAGGAGAGAAGGCTGTGACCTCTGGTCTCCAGGCTTGACCATTCAGCTCTTTAGTTGGGCGTGGCCACACACACACACACCCTGGTCTCAGTACTTGGCAAGCAGAGGCAAGTGGATCTCTGTGAGTGTGAGGCGCCAACCTGGGATTACGTTGTGAGTTCCAGAACAGCCAGGGCTACATAATAGAAAGACCTTGTCCCAAAGAACCCAATTAATTAATTAATTCAGTTCTTTTGAAAACCAAAGACAAAGTTTTGGGCGAGGGTTAACTCAGAACTGCTTTTTCTTTCTCATGATAGTTATCTATCTTTTCTTCCTTGATTTTCTTATTAAAAGCTATTCTATCGTTTCCTCCTGCTAACTTATTTCCCTTTAAGTTTAAAATAAATCAACCTCCTTATACGCAAACATTCAATATTTGGAGCTAATGTCCATTTGCTCCTGGACGAGACAATTCCCCCTATGGCTCATAAAGGGAACAGACTGCAGGTGCAGCCGTTCAGTGGGAGCCCAAGTCAAGATTTCCATATGCAAATGAGGGCGGCTGTGCCCAAGCTGAGTAATTGTGCATGCAAATAGGTGATTAAATAGACAATTACCAAATCTGCTGGAGCAAATGGAGTTGTACATATTCAAAAATCAGAGGGCACCCGAACACTGTGCAAACAGACAGCTTTCCCCCTAAACTGATGAAAACCTGCCCAGGCACTCCTTCCTAGTCCCCTTGACTGAGGAAGGCAGGGTCTCTAGTTGTGCAAGTGGAATTTTAAACTTTGACCTCTCCTACTATGAGAATGAAAAGCTATGATAAGATAAATTCCCGAAGTCCATGGGAAAGAAGCTTATTTCTGTCATTTTCCACTTACTGGATTTACAGTAGATAGTAGACCTAAAGTTTTTTTTTTTAAGTCATTAGTAAGGGAAAAAAAATGAGGAAGAAATTTCTGGAGGCTATGCTGCATGCCCACCCTTCCAATCCAAAATTTCAAGAAAGGTGTAAAGAACGTAGTCCCCCTCACGGCATCCTGTCCCTGGAGCTGCTTTGCCACAAGTTCTCACAGCTGTGATGTTGAAAATGAAAGTGGGGCTTAAGCGCCTGCAGGTAGTGGCTTTTCAGCTTGACTTCATGGGGGACAGCGAGACACCCATTGGTTTTAATTGAGTTCTCTACCTCCCACATAACAGTGACTGATGCTGTGGTCAGTGAGGACATCGATGAGAGATGATTTCACAGAGCCAGGGGCCCTTGCTGACAAAAGATTAGTTGCACCGCCTAGCCCTGCCTACCTGGGAGCCACAGATAAGTGGAGTATGATTTTTGAAATCCTCATATTTTTTTTAATAAAGCTTTTTTTTTCTAATCTTTAGGATATTCTACTTACCTCACATTAAGCTTTCGGTTTTATATGAACAGCTTGAGGTCTTTCACTTTACAAAATAAGGAACAACATGACTGTAGACCATTAAATCAGTTACTCAGGTCAATCAATAAACCGGTTAAGTGGAATAATTTCTTTCCTTCGCACCTATCAAGAGCTGACTTTAAAGCATTCCCACCGGGGGTCAGAAGTGAATGAAATTAGCCACGTTCTGCCGATGGAGGAGCTGAGTCTCCTACATGGGATGTAAGTGGTCCTATATTCGCTTCAGATAGAAACAATAAGTGCCCAAGGCAGAGCAGACAGCAGAGGGAACAAGCCCCTCACAGCACACCACCGGCATTGTCTCTACTCAGGGGCTTCAGAAAGGATGCTTCCAGAACTGCAGGTCAATTATGTGGACAGTCAGCCTGGTCAGGAATGATTTTAGTGGAGTAACCGGTTGCTTTAGCTTAGTCCAAAAGGCAAAGAGTTTGATCTTTCACCCATGTATAGACAGAACTTTAGGATTTCTGGTTTTCATGAGTATCTAATTAAGTGTTCCACCAGTTAAGCAAAAACATATTACATGAATACTGCAAAGATTATATACATATCTATTTTTATATTACATATATTTATATGTGTGTATACTCCATGCATTATAAACATTATTTGCATTTATTAGAAAGACTACATAATGATAACAGTAATCATAATTATAATAAAATATGTAAGTAACAAGTTTCACATTATATGTTTTGGGACTGAAGAAAATCTACCATGTTCACTGGCTGCAGGATCACACCTGTAATCCTAGTGCTGCAAAGGACAGGGCAGGAGAATGATGAATTCAAGACCCAACTGAGGCTTCATAGTAACTTCTAACCAGACTGTCCTACACAGCATGATCTTGTCTCAAAAATCCCCACCAACACCATCATCCCTGCTGTTGAAAAGATTTACTAATTGTCTGCCTGCCTGTACATCAGGATCAGGACCTGTCATCTATCTGCCTGCCCATTTGGTTGGACCTGGCCATGCCTTCTGCCTCTATATTCCAAAGTTCCTTGTTGCTACAGCACTACTCTGACCCTGCAGCTGGACTCTATGGTCAACTGAAGCCAGCCCAGCAGAGTTAGTTATTTCATCCTGCATTCTTTGCACAACCCTAGCAGCCGAGGTGTCTCAATCCTCGAAATCCCTTCAACTCTACTATGGCTTCATTAGAGCCCTTTTAGAGCCCTTCTGTGACTTCCATAAATGTGTGTGTGTGTCAGAGGCGGGGGAGACTGTGTAATCTGAGCTTAGATTAGTAAATAAGAGTAACATTTGCCTCCGCCAGGGCTATCATGAACATCACATCACGAGTGTCTGGCAAGTTAGACCACATTTTGTAAATTCACGGTTATCCAATAAACTCTGACGTTGTGAAAAGACACAAACATTTTCATCTGTTTTTGCCATGGTACGCTCATGTCAATTGAGTTAGACTTTGGTTGAATTATTACTTTCATCTGTCTTTGACACCCTATCTGGTGTGAATAGATACTTGGTTTTGTTTTTTGTTTTTTGTTTTTTTTTTTTCTCCAGAAAAAAAGACAAAACATTATACTTACATAACTCTTCAGCCTTTCTCCTGCCATCCAGTAGCTACTGCTCCATTTGTCAGTTGGCAGTAACTAGTGCCCCCTCTCTGCTGAGCTATAGTGCTTAATGTATGGCTCATTTTTGAGTTTGTCACAATCTTGCCCCATATACGGTCTGTTTGTAAGTTATGTTTTGTTATAAATTCCTCAGTTGGTTACTGAGGAAAGCTGCTGTGGTCGGTTCGGGAGGCAAGTAACACCGAGCCTGTACTTTCGATGGCACAGATGTCATGCCAGACTTCCACAGTGCCTCCAACCTCAGGTTACAAGCCTTGATTATGCAAGGCCTACTCAAATATTACAAAGAATGGGAACAGGGCTAGGGAAGCAGGGAGCAGTCAAGGCCTGCTGCGCAGGATCAAGTCTCAGCCCAACACACACCAGCCGTGTGACCTTGGACATTTCTCAACCTTTTAAAAGTTTGCATTTCCTCATCCATAAAAAGGAGGCAAATTGATTTATTTTTCATCACACCAAACCACATTTTTAATCAAATTAAGTCATGGCTAAAGGTGGAAAGTCATAAAAAATGTCAGTGTTTGAGTCATCTGTCCGTGCTCAACACTGCTCCAATATTGTTAGCACTTATATTATTATTTAATATTCTAATTAGTGTTCAGACTGTACGGACTGTTTTGCTCTGTAGTTTTGCTGTTGCTGGCAATGAATGTCTGCATGCACAAGGGAACATCAAGTATTCTTTGGGTGTTTGGGTCTTAGTCTCTAGTAGATTGGGACATTTCATGTGTCCCATTATCAAGAAAACCCTTTTCATATTGTGAATTCCGACTCCTCCCAAGTCTTCCTGATGTATATGGAAGAGGGCCTGAAACCTGTTACAAATGCCTCATGATGACTTACAAGCCCCTCCGGAGATGGGTCTTCCACCTTTAGCCTTTAAGAATCTAGTGGTCAGCTCTAGTTTCATTTTTAAATAAAAATATTTTGTTATTATTTTGTAGATATGAATATTTAGCCTGCATGTATGTTTGTATACCACCTGTGTGCCTGGTACTTGCTAAGGCCAGAAGAAGGCATTGGATCCCATGGAGCAGGAGTTAAAGACGGTATAAGTCGCCAAGTGGGTGCTAGGAACCAAACTTTGGTCCTCTGCGAGAGCGGCCAGAGTTCTTAGCTTCCGAGCTACCTCTCCACCACAACTCCCCATCTCTTTCTCTCTTTCTGGTTCTTTTTTCTATTTTTTTAAGTGAAAGTTCTCAAGTTGCAGCCTACAGAACACTAGGGGTCCTTGGGGCCAATGCAAGGGACTCGGATGTCAGAATCATTTTCATTGAATATTAAAATGGGACTTTCCCATTTGTGTTCTATGATATTGGCACTGATGCTTAAGAAAAAGAGCATCAGTGGGTGAAATTGCTGATGCTTTAGCTCGGATCAAGGCAGTGAAAACAAATTGTCCCAATGGTCATTGCAGCACCT